>NW_026932868.1:0-53900 GCF_032062105.1 Saccostrea cuccullata
GACTTTACAACTCTTTATTCTAATACTTGGATTAGTTTTCATGATCAGTGCATCAGACTTTCAACATCTACACTTACTTAAAAGAGTATGTGGAAAAAGTATATTAAACCACGATGTAATCGGGAAAAGCATCATTTCAAGATCAAAGGCAAGTATACTAGCATACACTGAAAATTGAAAAACAGGCAGTGGGCCTGGGTTAGGAAAAATATTCCAATGTCTGAACTGGATAATATCTATTCTCTCAATCTAATCTGGCTATTTGAGAATCAGGATTTACCTGTCAACATTTTGATGTTTGCATTAATTTAAAAATCCTCCTACCCCCTCCCCCTCTCTCTCATTTAAATAGTATTTATACTGCATATGTGTTTTTTTTCTCAGAGCACGACGCGCCTTTTAAAACAGGTGTATAATATTTGGTTCCTCAAAATATGTGCACTAATTCTGTGTATTTGCAAAAAAAAAAAACTTTCTAGAAAATATTTTCTGAGGTTATTTTTTCAATTGTTTATAATCAAAAAGACCAATCTTACAGATCGAATGTGGTGCTCAATGTTTGATAACAAAGGATTGCAAGGTGATATCATATGAAAGTAAACTTGACCATGGAGAAAAGGGGTTGTGTTCCTTAATTAGCGCCCCAACTATCGCAGACCCTTATATAGTGGCGGATAATTCGTCCATGTGTTTTATGGTGGGTGATGAGATTTCAGTTTCAACATCACAAGAAATAACAACGGAAACTTCTATAACAGAATCAACAACAGGACCTTCATCAACCTCGCTAACAACGGCAAGAGAATCAACTTCTGTTACTTCAACAGCAGCAACAACAACAACAACGGCGACAGTGTTTCAATATTCTGAAGTATGTCATCTTGTAATGTTTATTTTATCTTTCTGTTGGCTTTAAATTATCACTACATATTTTGAACAATTTCAAAATTATAAAACATCTATATTTATCTATTAAATTTTTAGAGAAACGATTAGTAAAATTTACAATAAATGTCTATTTTGGGAAGCTGGAAAAAGTTGCAGTTACCTGGGATGAGGTCATGAGAAAGCATTTTATTGTTTTTAAAAATAATATCAATACAGAGAAAAATCTAAAATAATACGGATGATTAGGATAGCTCTTGTAGTAGATAATAACTCGTTTGACTTACGCACCGCAAAGACAGGATTAGTTCACTAGCATACAGTGATTTCTGGGGAATAATCCCCGTCTAACGATCTCATTTTATAAAGGAAAAAATCAGAATTGGTATGGTAACGTATACTTATTAATTCTGGAATAAATTCACTTTGATATTTTTCATATTCGATTTTACGAGTATAATACGGCAATAGTAGTTGTATTTTATTTTATTCCATATCTTATTTTGTATAATCGGCTTACTTTCGTTATGAGAGGGAATTGATAAACATTAGGTTCCCCAGAATGGGTTTAAATGTTTTATCACTGTAATGGTTTGGTCGTGGATATTGACCTGGGTAGCCAAGTCGGTAAAACGCCTGACTAGTGATGCAGGCGGTCCCGGATTCGATGCTCGGTCCAACCATACATTTTCTTCTTTCCCGTTACATGTACATTATTACGAAAGCCTATTAGGATCAATTTAGAGAGAAAAAAAATTAAAAAGGCGTTATAACGTCTTTTGAAAAGGCGTAATAACGCAAAGAAAGACGTTATTACGCCTTTCCATTCCAAAAGGCGTTATAATGAATTTTCAAAAGGCGTTATTACGCCTTTCCATTCTAGAAGGCGTTATTAGTCTTATTACGCCTTTCCAAAAGGAGTTATTACACCTTTCTAAAAGGCGTTATTACGCCTTTTTGAGGCGTTATTACGCCTTTCCAAAAGGCGTTATTACGCCTTCTTAAATGGCGTTATTACGCCTTTCTAAAAGGCGTTATTACGCCTTTCCATTCTAGAAGGCGTTATTACGCCTTTCCAAAAGGCCAAAAGGCGTTATTACGCCTTTCAATTCTAGAAGGCGTTATTACGCCTTTCCAAAAGGCGTTATTACGCCTTCCTAAAAGGCGTTATTACGCCTTTCTAAAAGGTGTTATTACACCTTTCTAAAAGGCGTTATTATGCCTTTCTAAAAGGCGTTATTATGCCTTTCCAAAAAAGATATTATGCTTTTTGAATAACCATTATTTTGCTATTAATAGCCCCCCCCCCCCCGCCCCACACACACACACACACACTCCACTGGCCAAATTCGTGGGGGAAATACTCGGTAAAAATTTATTTAAGTGCAATAATTTGTCACAGTTTTACATACTGCAACAAAATGTTCAGGAACCTAGAAACCAATAGTTAATCATAATATTTAAACTGTAGCAAGACTTTTCCTCAAAAGTGTGTATGTTTGGAGGGGGTTTACCCCATTCGCACTCGTATTACTGGCCTACATGAAAAGGAAAAGGAAAAAGCGTTATCTTATGTTAATAAATATAGAAAGATTTAATTAAAACCATCTTTATTTATGTATAATTCTCTATATTCCTGCACATCTCACTGACAACTGTTTGCATTCGTATTAAGAGAAGACAACACTCTACTTGTGAAGATCTAGAATATAGGCAGACTTATCTTGGAGCTTTGCTTGCCATGTACAGTGTATTAAAATTTATGTCATTTGAAGATATTTTTCTCTCTTCTTGGAAAAAAGCAGGCAACTATTTGCATGGGTATAATGAGCAATTGAAATCAATGACCCTTGGTAGAGATGTGCCTGGCATGAAAGAAGGACTTCGTTGGTTCATCATTGAAAATATTTGACGCATTTAAAAATCTTTTTTCCTGGAAATCTAATTGCTATCTGTTTAAATTATTTTTTTGAGATATTAGTCCTAAATCTAATTGTGAAATTCATGTCCCGAAGGTAAGATTTCTGCACCCCCCCCCCCTCGCCTCGGATGGGCTAAAGATGTTTACTTATGTATTGAAAGTAAAAGGCGTAGTAACGCCTTTTGGAAAGGCGTAATAACGCCTTTTAGAAAGGCGTAATAACGCCTTTTGGAAAGGCGTTATAACGCCTTTTAAAAAGGCGTAATAACCATTTTTGGAATGGAAAGGCGTAATAACGCCTTTTCAAAAGGCGTTATAATGCCTTTTTTCGCGTTATTACGCCTTTTAAATTTTTTTTCTCTCTACATTAATCCTAATAGGCTTTCGTACATTATAAACTAGTGTAAATCATGTTCAAAAAAATTTAAAATACTAATTAAAATTAAATATTTGAAGAACCTTACACTATTCCTTTTCGTGATTTATCTAGACAATTATAGATATGATAGACAACGTCAACAACCTATGCAAAACCGACTCACAACATGACATAGCTGTTGTTACCACACAAGGCGTCCATCTCTATGACAACGCCGACTCCCTAACCACCGGAGCGTGCAGGAACATGACGATTGCTGAACTGTTTACAGGATATTCTAATGTACCAGATGTATCAACATGGTCTGCTTTGTTGACATACACCAATACCTTCTTTGATCTATTCACAAGTATGTGGATTCAATTTTTTTTTTTATTCAATTTCATATCATAAATGAAGAAAGACACATAATGCTACTGACGTCATTATAGAACAACTGCTTCATCAATGAAAAAAATCAAAACTTTGTAAATAAGCATAACGATCTTTGGTCTTATAACTTATCTAAAATGCAGTCTCCGGAGACCAGGCCCAAAGACCATGAACAGACTGTAATATTGTAGCTTGATTTTTTTACGTAAGTCTGTTCTCAGTTTATTGTTTTGGGGCCAGGTCTCCGGTCTCCCAAAAATTTCTTGGAATTCTTGTGGGTTCTAAACATAATTATATGCGTCACATTAACAGACCTGATTCCGTACACTCAAATGAACTCAACTGTTACATGTACATCAAATTAATTTCCTGCTGTCGTATTCAATTCGTCATTTTGCAATTTAATTACAAAGTTTTATCAATTATCAAAGCTTCATTTATTCATTTCTACGTTGATTCGTTAAGCAGTTATCCCTTTGAAACTAAATTGAAATATATCACGTCTGCCTCGTATTTGAATTTATTTTACCAGAGAAAGACAACGGATTGTAACAACTAAACATAATAACAAATTGTTTGTGTAGCAACATACCGGATATTATTTTCACCTGCGAAAGGGGTTTGTTTCACAGTTGATTCAATACCAGAGGGTAATGTTCTACCAGTCTAAACCATAGCAAGCTTTGGCAAATAAGTGCTTATACAAGAATATCGACAATCTCATTTTAATGAACTTTTCATAAATTCCATGGATGATACAACGACTATTTGCAAACACAATATGTCCATAGAATACACATGTATTTTGACTGACATCTTCAGTACAAGGTGTATACACAACTTTCCACTGAATGGTCTATCGATTTTCTGTTGACCGGATCATAAGTGGTATACAGGGGCGTGACCGTTCATCACGCCTACTCCTCCATGGCACTTGATCACGCCTCTGTTTTCAGAGCTCTGTATTGACTCTGTTCACATTTTTATTAAAATTGACTTTTAACACGGTAATTGTTCATTTAATATATGTCCACATTTTCTACTAAATATCCTAATTAAATAAGTTTATGTACCTTTTCTAATTAAATATTTTTTTCTCCTATAAAAGTTTTCTTTTGTCTTATACTGCGCTTTATCTTTACTTTTTGTATGAACTTTAACCAATCACACTATTTGTTTGATTTTTTCACATTCCACACAGGGCATACATTTGAACAAATCATCAATGTAAGTTTTTGTGAGTCGTTTTAAAATCACCTATATGTGAAGTAGTTCCCTTATGGACAATGCCATCTAATTAAAATTGATCGCAAAATTGCAGGGAGATATGCGAAGATTTTTTTTTTAACAATACATCTGTGTAAATCATATATTTTCAGATTCTGATGATCGTGTATTTCGCTGGCAGAAGAACAGTGGGGATATTGTAAAAGTTGCGGACTATCCTAAAACCAAAAGCGACTACATTCTACAGTCGGTTTACCACAGACCGACAAATATCTTCAGTAACGTTAAATGGGGAGTGTACAGGGGACTGGGGGCACAAGAGCTGTTTTTTGGGGAGTCCTCAACGACAACGATTTGGTATTACAGAAACCAGCAACCCCACGAAGGAACTTTTGATAAATATGATACTTCAGGGAGGGACGGTAATCAACGACCAATTAATCCGTGGTATAACCTGCCAGACAACACGGTGGCCATAACTGGTCAGGAGAACAGCAACAGACATCTAGTCATTGATAGAGAGCTCAATGTTTACTTCTATGAGTTGCCTGACCCTCATGAATTTAATACCAAACCCCCAGTGTGTAATCTGCAAGGAAAACTCAAACTGTAATAATGAAAGCTTCATAGAACAATGTAGGAGAATCATGACCTGTGTTCCAAAAACAAAAACCAACCAAACAAAAAAAAAACAAAACAAAACAAACAAACAATTAATTACAAAAAGCAGAAGATATTCTATTTCAAGGCTAATGTTAAATAATATGAAGATATTGTATATAATTTAAAAGAATCTCAAGTCTATTATATGCATTTCATATTAAATTTTTAAGCATTGCTTTATACTACATTTTTAACTAATAACAATTTAATTGTATAGCGCATGTGTTAAAAGTCAAAAGGGGATGTTAATTCCTCCAAGACACCTGATCCCGCCCACATTGTTACCAGGATTGCGTGTTAGTCCTGTTTACGATTTGTGTTCTACATGTATACTGATATTGATTGTTGTCCGTTTTCTTAGGTTTACTGAGTATAGCTTATTTTGATTTGTATAAAGCATTATTTGTAAACTCATATTCAGGCCATTGAACCAGTTATATTAAGGTTATGAGGAGTTCAGTTCAACTGTTTTAACAATCAACACATCGACATCAAGAAGTTTGGTATGAAACAGAACAATGTAAAGAGAACATGCATTTGCCAAAAATGTTTTGCAAATGAAGAATATGAATAATAATATGTGATTCCTGCCAATCAAATCCAATCAATTGCGTTATGTAAGTTATTTGTGATATTGTTCAAATACTAGTATTACGCCTTTTGTAAACATTTAAGCTGTTATTTTTTTTTTCTTTTAAAGTCGACCTCTTTAAATTCTCTTTGGGTAACGTAAGATTGCAGTTAAGTATAGATAAACATCTCTAAATTGTTTGGAGTAGTTGTGTTGGTTTGCATTAAAATTGATTGCAACATGAATTCCATCTTTTAAATCATGTTCGATAACAAAACCGACTTTAGAGACAATTTGATCTGAATTGATTTTCTATCCATTCTTCATTTAAAACTGATTTCCAGCATCACGGACAATTTAGAATCAATTTTGACAAAGAGCCAATATAAATGCTCCTGTACACATTTTGATACATTGACTGTCCAATTTCGAGTTTGATATGACAAGGGAATACACTTGAAATTAGCTCTCTGTTTCATACCTAAACCGCAATCCATTACTATGTACGACTGAGATGTGACCTATGCAAAGGTCGTTGCTTTTAATAAAGTGATTGATAGAAATAAAATAGATTTTGAAAGAATGTAATTGGGAAAGGGCCATTTTGTACTCAGTAATTTTTTTCCTAGTGCTTTTAAGGTAATTTTTTAAATATGCATTATTATTTTTTGAAAAAATCCCAAATCAGTGGAACCAAGAAGTAAATATTTTCAAGTACCAGTATAATGAGTGAGAATAGAAATACGAACAAGTTAATTCAGAGAATTTGTGTCCCCCGCTTAGGGAAAAAGTTTTATCCACCTGACTGAATTTGTAGAATTATTAAATGAGTACTGAAGCAAATAAATTATGCCAATATGGATATAAAGATTTGATTGCTTATTCTTTATTATGTGTATAGAAGATTCTTATATATGGAATATTTATCACACTGTAATGATGATTTTATGAGTTTGTACAAACCAGACCTCATAAATTTTTCATTTTACATGCTGAATACTTCATTTAGTAGAAAAAAAAGTATTTCGGAAAAAAACAAAGTGAACCATATTAGAAATTCGAACCCGGGACCTCTCACATGTAAAGCCAAAGACATACCATTAGACCACGGAACCGCTTACGATCTCTGTCAATTATATGCAAACATGAAGTCACATACATGTATTTATTATACCTCATTATAAATATTCTAAACAACGCGTTATCTGATTGGTTCTAAGTTGTCACGTGATCGGGCCGTAAAACTTCATATATCCCGGCCGTCGGCATGCTTTTCATCATATTCCACCTCTTCGGATACTTATTGCATTTTCCCGCAAAAATTATCGTTCGTTTAAAGAAAACTCCCAAGAGCATAGTAGACGTCACAATGATCTGGTTTACGTCATAAAATTGATGATAATGTGTTGACAAAAGAGTTTTAGTAACGTTTTGTTAAAAATGAAAAAGAATTTAAGAGCGGTGCCGAATTTGAAAGTTTATGTTTATTTCAAAGGTTTTGCTTATTTCGGTATAATAAACAATTCATTGCATGAATGTTCGGGAAACATGAAGGCTTATTCAGCCAAGAAATATCATATTTCCCTCGGGCGAAGCCCTCGGGGAATATGATTTTTCTTGGCTGAATAAGTCTTCATATTTCCCTCACTATCATGCAAAAAATGTATAATATTGTCAAATTTTTACACAATGAATGGTGTCTAATTTAGCCTTTATTAAACAGTTCTAATAGTTGTAATAAGAATATAAAGTCCGCCGAGAAACCTGTTTTATGCGTAATAACTCTCCTCATGTCCATGTGCTAAAAATAGCGACATTTAATACAATAAATTAAATACTAATAAAACAAACGGGGCGGGACACTTTGAGAGGGTTGAGAGAGGTCCAAGGGAGTTTTGGTATAAAATTACATGTACATTGCAAAAGCTCAAAATCTTCTTGAAATATCGCCCGGAAACGACAGTGCAACAAACAGACAGAATATATAAATTTACGACCTGGAACTTTGACCTTTTGACCTCAAAATCAATAGGGATCTTCCTTAGGGAGTTGTTATGTAAAATTTCATTGCAAACGCTCAAAGGGTTCTCGAGATATCGCGCTGAAACGAAAGTGTTATAACAGACAGATAATGCGAATGTATGACCTTGACCTTTGACCTTTTGACCTCAAAATCAATAGGGTTTTTCTTTAGTCCATAGGGAGTTGCTATGCAAAATTTCAATTCGAAAGCTCAAAGGGTTCTCGAGATATCGTGTGGAAACGAAAGCGTTACAGACAAACATAATTAAAGACGGACGGACGGACGGACAGACCCAAATTAATATCTCCCACTTTTCAAGCGGGGGACAATAAACTGATTTTATATTGATTTATTCTTCTCTCATACCTCTTTAAACATTATATATAACGGCTTTCTTTTAATCTTCAGTTTCTATAAAAAAAAAATTATGGTAAATAAGTTTTCAAAATATGTAATTCTTATTTTGAGGCATTGGCACATAAATCTTTTTTCACTGAAGGGGATCAATGATAGTAATCACCTGTATTATGTTGATTATAGAGGGTATAAAATTTTGATATGGTATTTCTTTAATATGCTTTTCTTGTACTTCTTCAAAAAGAATTCTTAATCAGAATTTCCTATCCTTCACAATTCAGTAACATGACGTATTACTTCTCATTGAAAACTCTTTGAAGAGAGACTCCTCTTGATATATGGTGGTTATAGTAAAAAATATAAACAGTTATCAATAAATACGATCGTTGAACAAATTAGAGAATTTGAAAAAAAAATATTGTATTATGAATAATACAGAAGTATGGTTTAACGTCTTCGAACTTATTCAATACTCAAGACCATGTTCTTAGTATAATAAAATTTAAAACCTATTCAGGCTATTCTGTCAATTACGTTGATGTTACAGTTATTTTAACAACCACGTTTACAGTCAGTATTTCTAAAATTTAATGGTCGTCACCTTGTATTTATACCAATTTTAAGGATTTTTATTCTTTACTTCCTATAACCAAATCAATACTTAAGGTTAACAGGCGTCGTGTTTTTTCGATACTTATGAACATACACAAACACACACACCCTCAAACCCTCTCTCACACACCCTCATTCACAAATTATAAATCAATAAATTCAATATAGTATCAATGCATTACTACGAATCATTTTCTAACCACGAAATTATATCTCCACATACATGTACCCCACAAAATATTTTTTCCTCAAACCGAGAAAATTTGACCCCACGTAAATATGTGACTTTCTAGTATACATTTCAAGTTTTATAGGAATAATTACACCGATTATTTTGTGTTTCTGTTACTTGATCAAGTTGATTGATTCATTAATGAAATATACTAAAAAGTCACAAAATAAACATTGTTGTGGGGGTCAAATATTTCGTGGGGGGTTGTGGGAATTTTATTTCGTGGTTGGAAAATATTTAGTAGTTATGCATATAAAAGGATACATTTCATGGTTGACATAAATTCCTGAGTTTCTCCATACCTCGAAAACAACAAAATTAAACCCCCATGAAAACTAGGGATATTGTAAGCATGAGCGCACTAAATGACACCCCGCCTTCAATATGATTATAATGACAAAGTCCATGTTTAGCTCTGGGAGACCCAACATTAGTACCTGATCAAAAAGTAAAATAGGGGATGCACAATGACATTAGGTAATAAAGAATCTGTGAAAGTATCACCAAATTTTATTCAGTGCATAGGAGGTGTTGCGAATAAGAGATGTGTACCCTTCAATAATAGAAGGAATGGCAGCGTTCATGTTTTGCTATGGTAATCCCAAAATATGTGCCAGATCAAAAAGTAAAATGACAGGTCACAATGGCACTATGTACATGTAATAAAGAGTTTGTTGTCTCATTTAATTTCAATCAGTGCTATAAGAGGCGTTGCGGAAAAGAGATGGGTACCCCAAAGCATAACAGAGGGATGGATGTACACACAGACGAACTGACGTACAGACGGACAGCCATCCCCATCACTATATACCCTCCCACTATTCAAGCGGTGGGTATCATTAGTGATTTCACAGTCTTTCAACTTACACTTAAAACAACTCAAAGCGAAAATTTATAAACACTCTTAAAGATTTCGCACATTTTCTGATGGAGAACATTGTTTTTTATGTGAACGTACATGTATCAATATTTGGTCTCCTGAGTCTTCATCCTCACCGTTTCTGATTTTAAAGGCAAAAAAAGAAGCTGATTTTCTATATATTTTTTAATTACTCATCATCATGTTGCCCTAAATTATAAAATGTTCGACAACATAATGGTGTATTATACTTCACTCTGAGAGCTTTAAAACACAACTACTGGTATTTCTATTCAGGTTTCCGTTCTGGATAGTTCATTCGTTTCCTACGTAGGAATGAAAACGCACAGTGTTAACTAATTGATTAAACGTCAATGTTATCAGACCTATTTTTGCATATTAATATGAAACTAATGTAGTCAAAACTTTAAAATATAAAAAAGACGTCTCTTGCTTTGATCTTTAACTCGACATTTACATAAGTAGATATATACATGCACATGAAAGATTGAAATTTTTTCAATGTGGTGAAAGTCCAAGATCAATATCAAAGCGTCAAAGTTGTTCATACTCGAGGAAATATCTTGTTGAAAGGACAAACATATGAAAGCCCTAGCACCAACTGCTCAAAATATATGATCAAAGTTGAATTTTTTAAGACGTAGGTCAAAATTATAGAAGGTAAACGGCATTGAGTCAAAATTCTTGGTATAGAATGAAAGGGCTTGTCACAAGAAATGCATCTGTGAAATAAGAAATTCCTCTTTAAAATTTATTACCGAGGTAATAAACCTGTGAAATATGAAAGCCATAGTTCCATCTAATCAAAACTTATGGACAATGTTGAAGCTTTTGCAAACAAACAGTTAGATAAACATGAGACAAACGGAGAGACATGGAGCAAAAACTATATGCCTAACTATATTACTAGTATATTGGTATAAAAAGATAAAACAAACACAGTTTGGTGAACTGAGAGCAATTCAGACTCTTCTAGGTTTTTTTACTGAAACCTTCATACACACTCAAACTGATAACTTAAAAAAGAAATATTATATCTTTAGATAAAAAAGTGGAATGGGCGTTTTCAAACAGAAGCTTTTTCACTTAGTCCTTCGATAGAACAAAGAAATACATGTATATTACTGCCAATTGAAAAGAAAAAAACTTTAATTTTAAAACAACCCGTCCTTTAATGAAAGATATGGAGATAACAAACATTATTCAAGATCAAAGGTCAATAAAACAATTCAAAATAGGAGCAGTGCAAACACGAACCTCCAAATCATCAGAGGTGGGATCAGGTGCCATGGAAGAGTGAGCATCCCCTCACAGGTCACACCCGCCGTGTGCTCCTTGTCATGATCGGGAAATAACGGAAAAATCCGTTGTCAATTCAGTGTATAAACCATGTACTAACAAATATAGTATGAAAAACTTCAGTCAGCATTTGACTCAATGATAAATTGTATTTGCTGACAAGGTCATTGTATCGACCATAGAACTTACGAAATGATGATTTTAAACGAGACTGCTGAAATTCTTACTTCATCAACTTGTTGATTATAATTAACCTCGTTTTAGAAATTGTTCATACGTACAACATGCTCTTGTGTATAGAATCAACTGAGATATGTAAAATCCGTTTATACAATTTAGGTCTCATAATAACGGGATGCAATTGGTACCAATGGGAATTCCAATAGACTGTTGAAAGACCTGATATCCAAAAACGACAGAGATATTGTCAATCAGGAACTCAAGCATCTTTTTGTTTTCGACTTCAGAGTACTTGTGTGTACAATCAGAATGTTTTTTAACAAAATGATTTTGCATATGACCAATGACAAGGTAAGTAAATTTGTGAGTTCCATTTTTATTGAAAAAGCAGCTGTCAATGATATCAATGTAAGCATGACATGCTAAAACGAGGCAAGATATTGACAAGTAAGATGACCAATGAAAAATATCAACAGTTTTGATAAAATTCAAATTTTCAAGTTCTATGGTCTGCTGTACAATGACTGGTCAGCTAATACAATTTTTCATTAAAGCGACTGCTGACGGACGAGTTTTTTTTTTTTTTTTTTACATTTTAGGTCATTATTATATTATCTACGGCTTTTTCCGTTTTTTTTTTTTTGTTTTGTTTTGTTTTTTTTAGTTCATTATTGTATTATCTACGGCTTTTACCTTTTGCCTGATCAAGACAAGGAGCACACTGTGGTGTGTCACCGATCGACAGCTTTATGCTCACTCCTCCAAGGCACCTGATCTCATCTCTGATGTTCAAGATGTTTCCTATGCTTCCAATTTGCATCTTTGCAACTGACTTCTGAGCTTGAGTACTAATTTTTATCTCTATATTTTCAATAGATTTTTTTTTTACTTTTAAAAGCAAGTCAGCTGCCCAAATTATTCGTTATAATCCCATGTCACTTAAACACTTTAACATACCTCACCTGGTCATACAAACAAAACTTTTGTAGCAGCATTGTTTTCCTCCTTTTTGAAAACACCTGCTGTGGCCTCAACTCTAAATTTAGATATATCGACAACGTATTGTCAATTAACAATCATTTTTTATGGTTTTGATTTTTTTTAATTCAGTAAAATACATGCTATATTTATCCACAATGAAGCAAAAATTGTAAATATCTGATTAATAAAAACTGGTATCATTTTAATTATTCAGTTATTTTATTTAAGCATGTTTCAAACAAAAAATACAATTAAACATAATAACAATAACAAAGATCAGTGAAATAACGTTAAAATTAGCACTTCGTGATAAATATTGTTATGCAAAAAAATTAAAGCCATATCACCAAATACAAAACTTTGAACAACAGTCTGAAAACTTCCATACTTAAGTCAGAGTAAGTTAAACTTTTAAAGTATGCCCTAAAAAGATTGCTATTCAGTAAAATTACAGTTTTAAAAAATCTCAGTAATTTTTGGAAATATTAATTCAATCTAATTTTTTTTACTGTGTAAAATAACTGATTATTTTGACATAGGCCTAATTAATGTACTATAAAATAACAGATTTCTTTCTCATTTATTAGTCACTATTTTAATTTGCTAATAATTATATACATTTTTGGATATGTTTGTTTATATAATATATAAATTGTGTTTGATTTTTGAAAACAATCATAAGATTATATCCATAACTTATGATTGTTTTCAAAAATCAAAAACAACTAGATTTCCATTTTTTAATAACTGTATTAACAGGGTTGATGTACATACATGTATACCTCTAAAACTGATGTAATTTCAAATATTATCAACAAATTTTGAGATACTAAATATCCAATTTACATTGGCTTTTACTTTAAAATTTCATTTTATTTCTTTATTTTCCTTAAAAATTATTAAGCTAAACAGAATCTTAGGTTTTGTCCATCGACACAGGGAAAGAAATGTTATTATCATTTTAGAAACAGCGTGACAGTTTGCTTGATGGGGCGTGCTAAAATTTTGTGTGCTGTTTATCATTTTACTCATCGATTGAAGCAATAAAATCAATACTAATTTGCATATGAAACTGAATACAACAATACCCAGGTAATATTGGCCAATCACATTGAATGATTGTTTACCAGTAAGGCATTTGTAGTCAGGAGCAACACATGGTCAGTAAAAGCCCTTTTCTGTCCTCAAAAAACCATGTATTATATTTGTTGTGATTTGACCGGACAGGGTTTTATATACGTATAAGAATTAAATTTAAAGAATGGAATTAGTAAGGCTACTCTGCTACTGTTGTACTATGTAGCTGATCAATATCATCATTTCACAGTGTTATAGAAAGTAAAACTTGCTTTTGTCCGTTCACATGTAATTGTTGTTTATTCGATGCGATTGGTCAGTTTTGTCAGTGATATTGCTGGGTTCTGTGTTTCATATGCAAAGTATTATTGAGTCTATTGAAATCATACATCCAATCGATGAGTAAAATGATAATCAGCATACGAAATTTTAGCACGCCCTATCAAGCAGACTGTCACGCTGTTAGTAAAACAATAATACCAGTGCTGTTATGATGACATCAATTTTCAGATGATCTGCAAGTCTTTTTAACCTGTCAGGTGATATTTTTTTCTTTTTGGCTATCATCTGTCTTATTTTGAGTTGTTGGATGAAAATTATTTGAACTTTGTCCAAATGTAATTTCAAATTTCATTCCTTTTAGCGTTTATCTAATATACCATCAGATACAAAATTAGTGCCCAATAGAATTGCTATATCAGTGTTGGAACATTTTTACCTTGCTGTTACAGATAAGACCCAACGTTATTTTCCTTCAATATTTTATAAAGAATTGCACAAATCTGAATGAAATTAAAGAACAAAAGTCAAAATAAATAGAAAAATCTGTTGAAAACTTACAACTATCAAAAGATTTGACAGAAGTTGTGGCATTACTTTTAGATCAACACTCTAATTTTTATATTATCATGCTTATATCTTTCTATTTTACATATTTTCCTGAACATATAAATAAGTAATTAGGAAAAATTCATATCTTCGATTTCTTTACATTGATATTCTACTGCAAAATTTTTGAAGCTATAACAAATCATATCCATGTAATTGTTTTACAAAATAAAAGAAGTTTGATTTTTATATTGACATGATTAAAAAATTACACATTTACATGTTATTCAAAAACAAAAACCGTGCATACATTGTACATTCATCTATAACATTGAAATGTAAGAGGAAGGATCCAACTAATATATTATTTTTTTGTTTGTTTTACTTAACCTAATAATACTGCTAAAAACAATCCTTGCTGAGAAGTGATCTCTCTAAAAATAATTATTTCCTGATGTAAAGGAAATAATTCATCAATTAGGGATTTCCGTCTTGTTCAAAATTACCAATAATTCAAATTTAGAAAATCCAAGTTTTTTTGTTTATAAGTGCTTCAATAAAAAAAATCACTTAAAAATCATTAAGTTATGTGAATTATTTTACATATGTATGCTACAATTAGGAGAAATCAACAAGTTAAGGAGGCTGGGGTGTGGCAGCCATTTTAAGACTATTTTTATCTCCTTTAAAAGAAGAGCTCCATATAAAGATATAAAAAATGGTCAAATTTTAAGACTAAAATATATGAATTTTTTCTTTGCCAAATGATAGTTGACAGCTTAAGATACCGTACCAAAAAAAATAAGTTAAATCTGGTGGTTAATTTATGATTAATTTGTTGACCCCCCAGCCTCCTTAAACATTAATTACGATGAGATAGAAGCAATAATTTGCTGAATGGTGCTTTCAAATATTGTATAATAATATACAAGGGCGCGCTGTTCGAAAAGTTCGTAGACTAGCGCCATAAAATTAAAACTGCTTAAGATACATCAATGAATATTTTAATGTTTAATTAGCTTCATCTTTTTAATTTATATTATAAATTATACATCATTATATATATTTTCTAAGAAATCATTGATGTTTTTTAAAGCAAAGGTATGTCCAGGCGACACAACCACGAAGATTACGTTTTTTTCTACTAAGTGTAACTGAGAAATTTTTTTTTATATATATGAGCATTTGTCATCCAAAATATGCCGTTAATTCATTCATGTGCTATTGCAATATCATACCATAAAAATTGCAATTTTAGCCCTATTCTGTAAGTTCTATGAAATTTTATAGTAAATTTTATATGAAATGTCCAAACAATTCATGAGTTGTAATGACGTCAGAAAGGGAGTTGGTTTCTTTTTCTAACATGCTTTAAAGTTTCACCCCCTGGGAAAACTGGCATAGACCAAGAAAATATTTAAATGAGCAATTGAAATATAAAATGTATTCAGAGTATCTGTTATTAATTGCCGAAAAATATTAGAGAGAGGAGAAATGTAAAAGTTGATGTCAATTTGTAGTAAGAGTGTTTAAAGTTTGTCACGCAGAAAAGAGACGGTGATCATGTGTGATAGATGTGGAACGCCGACTAGCAAATGTGCAGTTATAATCAAGTGAGAATCTTTCACTATGTATAGATCTATTTACAATAACATATGGACTGAAATCTGCTATGCATGACATTTTAAAATTATATTAACAATACAAATTTGAATCTTTACTTAACTCCCAGGAATCTCATCAAGATAAGTGTATGAGGCAGAGAATGCTGACACAACGACGTTTTCAAGACTATTCAAACTTTCTTAAATAAACGTGGTTGTTTTTCAAAATAAAGATCTTTACTTTTTTTTTTTCTCATACTACCTCAAATTATATTTGTACATTTAAAGAATTTAATTTTGTTTTCCTTTCTATTGCTACGATGTATACAATGTATGTAGTAGACCATATGTATATATATTTTTTTATTTTGGCAATTTTACAAAATGTTGTATTCGAAGAGGACTATCTAAGTGACTGAACTTGTGTCCGATCCTTTTGACTTGTTCAATAAAATATATTCAATTCAATGTCTTTATTTTATTATAATTTGGAAAATATTTAAGGTATCAAGCTAAAATTTTCAACATTTTTCTATCTCTTATTGTTTATGTTCCTTAAAAATTTTGTAAGCTTAAACTTATATATATTTGTAGTATTAATTTTATTGCATCTGTCTTTGAACTTTTCAAACAACCCTCTTATTCACAAGCAATTTTGACAAAAACAATTTTTTCCTGTCTTATGAACCAAATTCTTTTTATCCTGAGTCAGGAGGGGGCAGGAAGGCTTTTTATTAAACATGGCCAATTTGTTATTATTTGTTATTATTTTAGACATCATAAAATCTCTATGCCCTGATTTTTAAGGGGGAATCATATAATGTTAAAATAGTTATTGATTGGATGAAAAGACTTTGAAGTGAATTTAACGAGGCTGTTGGGTGGGGTGGGGGTTCATCAAATTAACCATCAGATATAACTTAAATTAAATTTTTATTAGATATGGTATCTTAAAAGCTATGAACTTCCATTTGGCAAAGAAAAAATTCTTAGGTTTATAATATGATTATTTTTGTATATTTTTTTGGAAATCTTCTTGCAAAGGAGATGCATATAATCTAATAAAAATGGCTACAACCACCCAGCCCTCTTCAAAATTTTTTTTTTCAGGAGTTGTTTTAATTTTGTCTATTCTTATCAGTTGGTCAGGAGGCTAAAACATTTTTGAAGATGCATGGCCTTACCTATCCTTTGGAATAGACTGATTATTGTTTGTGATTTTCAATGTTAGCAATCCCATAACCTAAAATTACCAAGAATACCAAAACTAAATCCTCATTAAAATTTCTGATTATGCAGGATACATAATACATGTATGTATCCTGCATAAGCAGAATGATAACAATTACATATTTAACAAATGTCATAAAAATGTCATTTTCAAAAAAAGTAAAATATAATTATCACAATTTGCAGGGTTTATTGCAAGATTATACATTCATATTGGTCACTAATATGCCATATATTACAGTGATTTTACCATCTTAATCACCAGTGCTCTCTCTCTCTCTCTCTCTCTCTCTCTCTCTCTCTCTCTCTCTCTCTCTCTCTCTCTCTCTCCAAACATGGTATGTGTGTGTGATGTGTCAATCCCTCTATTGCAGGTCTTTCTCTGTCACTCCTTTCGTGGCCAGCTCCTCCAATAGTCTGTCTAGATAGTCAGGATCAGGGTAAGCAAATCTAATTTTCACAAAGGATAACATATATACAACAATGCACATAATTTAAACTTGTTAAAAATATCGTTAAATATATTTTTTAGTGTAATATAGGGATATGAATATAAAAAATAATATGGGAGTTTAAGTCAAACAAATTTACCTCTCAGGACCACCACGCACATTAGTTTTATGGTGAATATCATTCCATGTGATGACATTGTCACGTCCAGTAGTTCTTGAATAACCAATGGTGAAAACCAGACGTCTCTCAAAGGCTATCTGTAGAAGTTTGAGGGCTAGTTGACCTTTTGGACAGTCCGGTAGATATGCCACCCTCCTCTCTCCTCTGTAGGGCACACCAGGGTTAGGATGCTCTTCCTAAAATTATTATAGGAAACATAATATGAAAGTTAATACTTTAAGTCATTTTAATTCCAAGGTGGTAAAATTATTTTTAAAAATTACCATTCGCAACAGTTTTAATTTCATGCTTCAAGAACTTGATTTAAATTTCGTATACGCATTTAAACATTTTTTTGAAATCATATATGATAGCATTCGTGGTGGGTTTAATCTCGAAAATGACGAATCGTGAACATCATTGTGAAATTAAAACCATCATGATTTAATATTTGCCAATCTACAGTATTTACTACAAATATTTACTATAAATGCGCCAAATTTAATTGAGTTGAAAGTGTTTTTTTAATCTTTTGCACTTTTTTTACTGCAATAATTCAAATAAACAATTATGTATCTGGTTAAAACAAATTTGCAAGGTAGCTTTGCTTTTAATGTGCAAATTTATGAAAACACTTGATAAGAAGAAAGATTTCTCTAATTTCCAGAGCAATTTAGGTACCATTGCTGTATACATGTATTTACAAAGAATATACATGTAGTTATGTTAGACTCTTCAAGAAAGCCACTGCTAAATCAACACTCATTTATTGCTAAATGAGTCCTTTCACCACCTTCAACTCTTAATATTTTCATTATCTTTGACTCTTCATTCCATTAATTAATGTACAAAAAATCAATTGAAATGATAATAATCAAATGCCTATCAATCTGCTTACTTATTCATCATTGACTATATGTATTCTGTATTGATCTTTTACAGAATTAAATGGATATGAATCAGAAGGAAACATATATCTTTTGATTAAAAATGGTACATCTGAACACAATAAAATTATAAGTTATAAACTACATTATGTTCTTACCCCTTGTACACCTTCTTTGAAATCATACACAATAACATGCGTTTTGCATTTTGGAAATCCTGGGATACTTTGGTTAGTTGTTGTAACTGTCATGGTGCCTTCTGGTTGGTTACCACAGACAATCCCATAAACCTCTCCACAAGTGGGACAAACAGGCTTGTGTTTGAACTGTCTCCCTATGCAGGGCTTGCAGAATTTGTGTTTACACTTCTCCAGAGTTTCGTGGTCCTCCGCCACAGAATCCAAACATATCACACACTGGGGGTGCTCCTTGTCTGGTCCTGTAGCAGAAGTCGTCTGCTTGGCTGTGTAGACGTCAGCTGTCTGACTGGGTTCACCATCCTCCCCGACATCTGGTACGCCATCTTCTTCCACATCCATAGCCACTTCTTCATCACAGTTTCCAGCCCCGTGGGTCTCATGTTGTTTCATCATTTTTTGGGCTTTGTCTCTCTCCTCGCCTACATACACATCTAATGCCCTTGTCACTACCAGAGTTGTCTCATCATTAGAGCTGACGATGTGGATACAGTTTAATTGACAATCAGATGGTTTTGTGTTAACGAAGTCAGTTACCTGTTTCACCAAATCACTTGACACAATTTCTGTAGAATTTTCATCTGAAAATCAGAAGTGAGTATTGATCACAATTTTTGCATAAAATTGGGAAGAAATTCAGATAGAATATATATATGCTTTAGAAAACTTACATGAAACTAGCACACCCTAAAAACACAATTTAAATTCAACCATAGTTTTGGATATTAATAAGTTTTCATTCTAAAAATATATTTAGGATTATGTATGGTGATGTGAAAAATGTTTAATTTCCTTATCATCTATTTATACATATAATCTGAGTATACAGACATTTTTCTCAAAACTCTGCTGTATATCAAAAGCTACATGACTATATAATCTGTTCACCAGGAAATCCCTATACTACATCATAACATTCTTCCCCTTGGAAAAGGATTTCCTTTTAAAGTTTTCAGGTTATTTTTAGTTAAATTAAAAATATTCATATAAATTCTTCCTGCAGATCGAGATCTAAAATTTCATATTTGAGGACAGTATCTGATAAGGAAATGCTAGTATATCTCATATTAATGAAAATCAATTATAAATTTTCCATTTAATAAGTAATTTCATTTTTGGTTTAAACTCTTGTAGATGTAAATAAAGCACCTGAAATTTGCTTTTAGATCACCAAAAAATTTAAAATTTCTCAGTTTTCATAGATAGTAAATGTTAATTCATTGAAAAAAAAAAAAGAAAGCTCCAAAGTTAATGTATAAAAGTAATATAAGGTAATAAAATTTTTATTTGTAAAAAAAAAGGAGGAAAAATATGGTTTTTTGTAATAGTGTCTGATCCCCTATCAACACATCATTAACAGAATTAATATGTCTTGATTCAAGCCTTTCAGAAATAGGTTTAAATCAGAGGTCATGAGGTCAAGAGTATTCTTAGTCAAAGACATATGAACATATATATACCGGATTACATTTATGTGAACTACATGTATGAAAGACCTAGCACCTGAACCCAAGATTAAGGTCATACACAATGTAGTTTGAACTTTATTGGGTTCTTCCCTGGAGTTGAAGAGTTCCACTAAATAAAGGACCTGTGTTCAGTACTTTTAATGTCTATATATGGATTTGTACACTTCTAAAACAAATTTTGATGAAAAAAAAATCAGGAAATAATGTTTTGTAATTTTTATGCATTTTTCTTTGAATAATGCAAAAATTTTCATAATTTGATATCTTCCAAAAAACCCTGGTAATGCATAGTTTACTGATTTTTGGTCTATGAACATCTGATGGCACAATAATCTTAAAACAAGAATATCTTGAAAAATTATCAGTAGGTAAGGTACCTTGTGTATGTCCTTAAAGTCTTATAGAAGTAGTTAAAATTATAAGGCCAAGTTCAAGAGGCCAGATTTCAAAAGTATACACATGTAACCTAAAGTGTGGTTTCAGTTTTCAAAGAAAATTATTGGCAAAGGAAATATACATGTGAAAAATATACATGTGAAAACCCTAGCGCCATTCAGACGGTATGCCAAGGCTAAAATCTTGGAAAAATCTATTATTGGGTCAAAAAATGTTCGTACTCAACCAAATGACTAGACTTGCGATAGCAGCTTCTGAGATACCAAAGTTTAACTGTGCATCCAGTATTTTTAATCCAAACGGTCATTCCATTAGAGCAAAAACAGAAAAATCCATTTTGTCCTGCGTTTATATACTTACCCAGTTTTTTTTTATGGATTTAGCTTATACAAACATGTGCATGATCAAACTTCAACAAAATCCTGAAGAAATATATGAACTTACTAGCTACAACCAAAGGCATGGCTATGTTGTAGACCTGTTTCTGGCAAGCTTCCTGTAAAATCTTGGTGTGACAATTGGTAACACTCTGTAGCCATTCTTCTTCTGAGGACGCTTCATCACACACAGGTGATATCATCATAAATATGTACACAGTCTCATCAAAATTCCTCCCTGCTTCCACCACAAAAACATCTCCAGGCTGGCTGGGACAGCTTTTGCATTCTTCTACTTTAATTTGGAATTCTTTACCCCCTAAGTCTGCAATAGCTCTCGAGATCTCCCCTTCATGTTTAAAGTTCTTGTCTTCGAAGCAAACTATTGCATTTGCATTGGATTTTATAATGTTTCCAGTGTAAACTTGCACAGTGAAGTCATTAGATAGCAAATATTCATGATAAACCACACCTCCTCTTTCATAAGTTCTGGATTTTGGAAACCCTGCAGTAAACCTCCCCTCCAGCCCAGAAGCTCCTGTTGGTGTAGTATTACCAATGGGTCTGACCGAAGCAGAATTAACCGAGAGGGAAACAAAGTCGCTCTGACCACTAAACACATAGGCAAAAATCTGCTTCATAATGAAAACCACTTGTTCATCCATGTCTATGAAGTGGATCTCCTTCATTGAAGATCCTTTAATTTTTTCACTGGCTGATATCACAGCATATGCATACTGATATGCACACAACTCAACTGGCATACCAAATATACCTGCAGGAATCAATCAAAAATGAGCATGCAGTCATACGCGAAGTGGACAAGAGGCAGTGCGAAGTCACCAAAATAAGATAACTACTAGAGTAAATGTGTTTACAATATTCAAAAGCATTTAATCTCTAAAGCATACAATTTTTTTTGATTAACAATTCATTTTATTCACAATTTATCATTATCTTTACTAAGCACCAAACGTTTTTTAAAAAAAAGAATTTTGATCTAAACAGTCAAGCAAATAAAGCATCTAATCTTTATTTTACATACCAGAACTGATCGCGGGAAGCCCGATGGAATCCATTCCTAACTGTGCAGCTCTTACAATGCTGGATTCCACGGCAGAATGTAGATGTGTTTTACACAGACTCTCCTTAGCAGGGTCCCAGCGTGGACCGACAGCATTGATGACCCAGGCATAGGGTAGCTGGCCAGCCTCTGTTTCCGCGCATGTCCCGACCTTCACAAGTCCATTTCTCCTTATGTGCTCCTTGCATGCCTCATCAAATGCCTCACCTGCTGCCTGCAGTATGGCAAAAGCCACCCCAGATCCATGCTGCAAATACTCATTGGCAGCATTCACAATGCAAGACACTGGAAGCTCTAGAATGTTCTCTCTATAAACAAACACCTGGATACCCTCCTCTGTGATGAATGTGGATACATCATTTCTGGAATCAACAGGAATTGGTTGCTTTGGTGGAGCTAGAATAGGTAATGTCTGTTGAGGCTTTCCTGGAATGTGCGAAATCTTTTCTAAAGTTGAATTTTTCACTCGTTTGGCATCTTCTGAAGACAAAGCAATGACATGGATTCCATTGAATTGTTCTGCCAAAGGAACAAAGAGGAGGGCTTCCTCAAACTGGGGCTGTATTTCACTCACCATGGACTGCAAAACTGAATTTTCCAGGCATGGTAATGGAATGGTATCTACATGCATTTTGTCTGTCAACTCTTGTAACTTTTGTTTTACCATCATCTCAGCTTCAGAAAGATTTTCAAATTGCCCAGTCAAAATTATCTGTGAGCAGCGGCCATCATATGTCATGTTTACAAATGTTAGCTGTGATTGCAAGTCTTTTTGGTAGAAGTAGAGGAAGGCTTCATACACATCTTGTGGGACCTTGGGTATAACAGTTTCTCCCTCCATAGCTTTCTGTCGGTGATCTCCTGGTGATGACTCAATGTTCCTGATCTCTGACATCAGACTGTCCATGTGAGATTTAGTCGTGGTCACTCTCAGAACCATTGGTCTTGTGACATATTGTCCTGCTCTCTTTACATCAGTTTCTTCTGTGTTAATATAAATCATCAACAAATTAAGGTTTATTGATTCTGCAGCAACAACACATAAGTTTCAGCTTGGCTAAGATTGTATATAATGATGACATTTAGTGAAACATTTCATATGAAATGTACAAACCACAATACACTATTCTAATACTGTAGACGTACTTTTTTCCGTGGGATCATAATTCCGCGGAATCTCAATTTCTGTTTAATCCGCGGGTAGAAAATTACGCGGATTTTCTTGACTGTCACTATATGCCTTATATTTATATTAAGTACGCTTGGACAAAGTTCCGTGGATTGTTTGTGACCGCGTACATAGCGTAAATTAATACCACGCAGAAACAAGAGGCCCATGGGCCACATCGCTCACCTGAGAAGCTTTGACCATTCTATTCTTTACCAGATTTCTCCCTTGTAATACATACTGCATCCCCACCATACCCCACTGATCATAATTTAGACAGGATCCTCCCATGTGCACATAAGTTTCAGCTTTTCTGGCCCAGTGGTTCTTGAGAAGAAGATTTTCAAAGATTTTTCCTATATATTTCTATGTAAAAATTTGATTCTCCATTGTGGCCCCGCCCTTCCCCTGGGGGCATAATTTTTAAAATTTAAAATATACACAACCCCAGGATGCCTCCACATAAGTTTCAGCTTTTCTGGCCCAGTGGTTCTTGAGAAGAAGATTTTCTAATGACCCCACCCTATTTTTGTCTTTTCTTGATTATCTCCCCTTGTGAAGGGACTTGGTCCTTTATTTTAACAATTTAAATTCCCCTTCACCCAAGGATGCTTTGTACCAAGTTTGGTCAAAATTGGCCCAGTGGTTCTTGAGAAGAAGTCGAAAATGTGAAAAATTTACAGACAGACAGACAGACGGACGGACGACGGACAAAATGTGATCAGAAAAGCTCACTTGAGCCTTCAGCTCAGGTGAGCTAAAAAGTTCTTCTACAGTATATCAACAAATGCTTTATCATCAACAGTTTTCTACACACCTTGTGTGGCGTGTGATTGTAGCTCCTTGAGAACAGAGTTGAGGACATGTTGCTCGGTGACACATAACTTGATTTCTCTGATTTGTCTTCTGTGATTCCTCTGTTTGGTGAATTTACAAACAGCCAGAAAAACGGAGGACACAAACATCTGACTGTCCTCACATAAAAGATCTGAAAAAAGTTGTCCTCTGATGAGATACCAGTACTTTTATTGATCTACATTAATGGCAATAATTATACATTATAAGTCAGTAACAAGAGTGCTGTATGTAACAAAGATTTATCTACAATCAACAGTCGAAGTGATTTTTTTGCTTTTTTGAAAGTTAGATTGGTAATACAATGTGCTGCTGCTCTAGAAGCACTATAGAGCATGATGAACCTATTAAAGAATAAACACATCTTTTTAAACATATTTCATGATGGTATATCTTCTAAATGTAATGTTCACATATCAAATACATGTATCATAAGTCTTAGTTTAAAAAGATGCCTGGTCGATACAAAGTTAATGTACAAACAAGGCAAGAATACAAGAAAAGAAAACTTAATTATAGTTGAACAATGATTCTCTGCATCAAAGCTGAGATAAATTATACTTCTTCCTACCATTTGACCTGACTGGGATTATCAGTGATTTAATGCCCTCCTCCTTCTCCGCTGTTCTGAAGGCTAACAGGAGAGCCTCCTGTAGTTTATCTGGGCTGGTGTGTATATGGATTATTTTCTTCTGGGGCAGGTCTCCAGCAGGGGTCACAAAATTCTTACTGAACGACATGGAGATCGTCTCTGCAAACAGAATATTATGTATAAATATGTTATCGTCTATGTAATATTTTGAATAAAACATACATTTTTTCAGTTTTCATTAAGGAATGAAGCTTATTTCAACTTTTGTTATACGATATATCATAACTTGTGGCAGTTTATGCTTTATAAACCGCAAAGCTTTATAAACCACGAAGGGGTTTATAAAAAAGTGTAAACTGTCCCAAGTTATGTTATATCATATAACATATGTTGAAATAAGCTCCATTTCTTATAATTTAATTTCAATGTAGACAACGAGACAATTTTTCCATTTTTTCCTTTGGAAAAAGGCTTCAAATATCGCATATTTAAAAGTTAATGTCAAGCAGAGTAATACGTTTTTGATGTAACTCATTGTGACGTAGGCAAGTTATGTTATACAAAACTGATAAAACTGTTTAACCAATCAAATGACATGTTAGGCCAAAATAAAATCATAGTTTGTTTGGAACTGCCTCCCGCCTCATTGAAATGCCCCCTCCTAAAAAAAATTTTATTGACCAAAAGCAGGAAGATTTTTTTTTATTTAATCAATTTTTTTGCCCATTACATGTATCACATGCACCATACAAAACACTGAAATATAGTGTAGATATCTATGTAAAATTATGTTTTTTTGTCAATTGTAGATATTTTTGTTTAAAGTCAGAAAATGTATTTACTGTTTACTGAGATTTTTATAAAAAAATTAAAATTTTTCTTCCATTTAAAAAAAAAAAATAATTTCCCTCCCTCCCTCCTCTGTCTGAAAACCTTCGGGCGGCAATTCCAAACAAACAATTTTTTAAGGATGGCCTTACAACTAAAATTAAATTATTCTTATCTAAGTATAATTTTTTTTAATGAAAAGCTTGACACTTTTTATGATATACATTGTAATATTTTATTAAAATCAAAACAAGACAATAAAATTACAATAACGTTTATGAAATAAATACATAATTTTATACCTTTTGGTTTGAGTGTGTCTGGGGAAATACGTCTAAGTACAGGATCATCAGTTAATGTCTCTACCAAAGACCAAAAAAAATTAAATTTGCCTTTCCAAGCAGATAAATAGGATACAAATGCAATCCTGCTTTTATCTTGTAAACATCCAGAGTTACTTTGTCTTTTTGTCCTATTTCTCAAAAGGGAAGTAAATCCTGCTGACTATACTCTGTATATTGAATGAATCAATTTCCACTCCCAAATAAAATTGATTCATTTGAATAAAAATTTTCTGCATGTACTCATCAACTTGAAATCTTCTGAATCAGCTTAAAATTGAGCCATAAAAGAAGTAAATCCAAGGTAAAAAAAAAAAAAAAAAAAAAAAAAAAAAACAATTTCAAACTTTAGCATGGCATTTAACAGACAAGGACTAAGAGTCCAAGACATGTTTATGCCTGAGAACTACATGTATTAAAACTAAAATTTACAGCATGACTTCTTGCTTAATGATTATAAAAAAAATTGTGCGACAAATATGACAAAAGAATTAAATACATGTATATTGTAATGTATTTAATTATCAAGCTATTAATTTGATTTAACTTTCATCCAAAAAAAAAAAAAAGGATTGGAATCACATCATATTATTTTACTCATATTATCATTTCTTATTTTCATTCCTAATAATTAATCTTTAGATGAATATAAACCACAAATGTAACAGCCTTTTGAAAACTTACCACTAAGGAATGGATTGTCACTGGTGAACAATCTAACAAGACCGTCAAATCCCTCCTGCTTGGTTATGTCCCCTAAACCTGCTTTTAACTGTATCCCATTCACATCACACGAGAACTCTGCTCTGTTGGGCTTGGCTGATACTGTCAAAGAAAGATATAAAATCAATTTGTCAATAAAAAGAAGTTACAGTAAAATAAGTATCTTCTGATTGCTTCCAAGGCCTAGCTACTTCATAGTAAAATTACGTAGTATAAATTATAGAGTTTTATAATAAATTAATTCTAAATTACAGTTTTTCAGTAACCTAAAACATGAACATGTTGCAGAATAAATTCTGTGTTTATAATTTTTACCATACATATTTAAACACATCGAAACTGATGCCAACATCTTCTTGTCCTACTGGCAGCATATCTTTGAGGTCAGAATGTTTAACCCTTCCCTTCAGCCCAACATTTTAAGACATATACCTCTACCCAACCAATCACACAAACCGTAATCCACATTTCTTCCTCTGCTCTAATATTTATGATTATTTGTATATCATTCCAATGTAAAACTTTGATCCCCCATTTCTACCCACCACTCTACACCCATGTACGGGTCATGTCTTAATGATTCAAATTTCTATTCCCAATGCATTGCATTTAAAGGCAATGCCTTCATTGATCCCACAAATAGAATAAAAAAAACAAGACATTTTTTGTACAGATGGTTCATATGACATATAAGGTGACTCCTGCAAGACAGACAGACAGACAGGGTGGTCCGTCTGTGCCTCTCATGCTCTGTAGAATACTCTAATTATACAAACCTGAAACTCTCGACACAGGAACACTGGTCTGACGGGTTAGAGGGATCCTCTCTTTCGTTGCAGATTCCACTTTCTGTTGTTTGTACTTTTTCAGTTCCTTTTCAAATTCCTGTCATTAATTTGATTAGAAATGAATTGAAACATCAAAGATTGACAATAATTTCTGGAAGATAAACACTTCCGTTAATTATCAAATTCATGTTCACTGTAACTGCATAAAGACAATTACTATTATAATGTATGTAATACAGTACCTTGAAAACGTTTTTATTTTCGGGATATATAACAACGTTAATCTCCATCAGGGAAGACCAGGGATTCCTCTCCTCAAACTGTTTAAAGACTCGGAACATGATTGGAGCAACTTGAGCTGGGGGCATATTGAGCTTGCCACACCCCAGGGCCGGGAACGAGATGTCATTCAGGCCTCGCTGGTCTGCTTGATTCAAACATTCCTCCACAAACCTTGTCAGTACCTAATTAAAATTGCTTGAATTGTAAATCAGATCACTCTAAATTTGAATTTTAAATCCATTCATACATATTTATTTATCACATTTTTTTGTCTGTGTAAACTGTGATAAAACTGTTCAAGCGAACTTAAAACTATCATATTAAAATTAGCAAACTAAATGTAGTCCACTTCTATACCGAATTGTATGCACGTTCAATGCAAAAAGACAAGCATATTGAATAACTTCAATAGATTTAATCATTCTATTGTAAGCTATCATGCACTTAAAGGACCATAAAAAAGATGAAGAATATTGACGTGTTCTTTTGTTTTCAGTTTTATGAAATTTTTAAAGGAGTAGCATTTTTAAAATATGGCTGATTAATATTTTAATATACTAAACTAATATAGTATGTATCATGCAAGATCTACTTCTCCTCCATTTTTTCCCCCCAAAATTCTACAAAATTCATAAGAAAGATCGAAATATTGCTGCAGACAAGCAGACAGACAGATGCAAATGCTACACATATCACAAAAGCTCTCCTGATTTTTTTTTTTTACAGTATAGAAACAAAGAATATTATAATAATACCATTATACAGTGGTTCTTCTCAGATTCAGCAGCATGCAGTTGAGGCCAGAATTCCAGAGCTCCATGATACACAAACTTACAGTCCAGGCTGAAACCTCGCGTCACTGCCACCTCTCCTGGAGTTATCCCTCTTGGGCTGTACTTCTTTAGCTGTTCCTGAATTCCCTTGCCTGCCATTTCGAGAATGGATTTGGAGACCTTTCCTGAATTCAGGTCTAAGTTTTTGGCTGTAGTATTTACAATTACGTCTGTCTGTCAAATAATTTAGGATATCAAATCATCTTAGAGAGATAATATTACCCAGGGGTATATATACTCAACAAAAAAAGAAACGCATATTCAGATTAAACATGATAATCTTAATAATAAGTTTTCAGTTTAAACCTTATTATTTTAAAAAGTGATTTTAGTGTGTGTTGTGATAAAAATCAAACATGTCCCATGTTTCAAATTGAAAAGTTAAGGCCATAATAAATAAATTGCTAGATTCTCATCCGAATTTTTTTTAAAAATCGAGGCGGGCGGGCGGCTTTTATTTTATATTTTTTATTTTTTCAATTTTGCAGATTTTTTATTGACCTGGTCAATTGGTGTAATTTTATCTACAATACCCGAATAAAAGTCATAGTAAAGGTTCAATATCTCTTACTTCACATTATCACCAATCTTTTTCAACCAATGACCCTTGTTTAAAATATATACGCATGTATTACAGCAATTACCATCTTTTCAGCTGTCAACATCATGTCCACTTTCGCGGGAGAGAGAAACGAAAGTAGAATGGTAGATGAATGAAACGATTTCGATCAGAATTAAGACGAAGAAAAACAGAAATAAAAAAAATCGAGGCGGGGGTATAAAATCGGGGCGGGCGGGGATGAGAATCTAGGAATATTTTTATTATGGCCTAAGTTGATATCATTGACGTCCCGTCCAAATTCCAGGGGCATACGCTTTACGCAATCCATATGTCCTTTGTGACGTATCAGCGCTAGCTAGTGGATTTCCAATGTATGGACGTTGTGCCCGAATACCAGCTCCTCTCTGTCTCTTTCGAACAATTTGTTCACTTTATGCTGATTTCAGAAGTTTGTACAGCAGTTCTGAGTCGATTGCGCAGGTGCTGAAGGAGGATCTGACGGTTGTTTCTGGGTGTGGTAACCCACGAATGGCCAGTTCTTGGTCTCCCAACCATGTTCCTGGCTGATGGAGACGTGCGTTTAACCACTGCAAAGCCGATTGATGTACAACAAATACTTCTGCAACTTCCTGTTGCATAGCTCCAGTTGGTATCATCGTTAAAGCCTTGCGGCATTCATCTTCGTTTAGGCGTTGCATTGCAGCATCAACATTCTAATCAAGTCTTAAATATGTGTTTAATAGGAGTGTTTATTACTTTTCTAAATCCAAAATATAATTGAAAATAGAACCCCTAATTTACATCATGAAATCATGTAAAACACTATTTTCTTAAACATGATTAATCAAGGGAAATATTTCAACACTTGGGTTTCAAAAGCCCATGTTATACTTCAATTAGGTCACAGGTATCCAATGATAAAAAAAAGTTGTTCCATATACTTTTTCGAAATTTCTTTAATGAGTAAAACTATAAATGTATGTGTTTCTTTTTTTGTTGATATATAAAATCAGCTCTTCTGTATAAGAGCTGTAAATACTGTGCATGAGGACAAAAAGAAACATTTTAGCAAAGTCAGACTAACAGAAACACTTAATCAAAGTCTGTTTATGCATAATTTCATTTTTTTCTACAGGTATCAGTAAGTTACCTTTTGTTTGGCTATTTCTCCTCTAATAACCTTTATATTCAGCCCATGTCTCATCTTTCTCTGAGGTTTGGGAGGAGTCTCTATGATTCTATCCCCCGAGGCGTCTCGACATACACGGCAGATCTGCTCACAGATGTCTCTCTCTGGGTCACAGAGCGTTACCACCTTTACAAATAGAATGGCAGTATACATGTCTCTCTCTGGGTCACAGAGCGTTACCACCTTTACAAATAGAATGGCAGTATACATATCAGACATTGAAATACCCACATAGGGTACAAAAAAATTCAACTTCTGCTACCCAAATATGGCTGTAAACTCAAGTAATTGTTTACTTAAAACTTGAAAAATTAAGCTGAAACTATAACTAAACTTTTGTAATTGAGCGAATAAAAGTATACTCTCCCCCCCCCCTCCCCCACCAGTCCTACTGCAACTTTTTAAAAAGTGCTTTATCCAATATTGTATAAATTGTCTTACACAATGTATGGACCTGTCATGCATTTTATACTTTTTCTTCCAGTAATAACTCAGTTGTCTGAATGACCTACTGTCCAAGATTCAATATTATAATACCTCACCTGATCAAAATAAAATTTTTACCACAATAAGCTATGTGACATATTTCATGAGTGAGGAATATAATGGACTTAGTGTCATCGATACCTGTAGCTCAGACTATAGAGTGCCTAACTAGTAATGCAGGGGTCCTATGCTTGATTCCAAGTCAACCGTTTGTTTTCACCTCTCCTGCTACAACTTATTAACTTACCTGTAGGTCACAGTGAGCCCCCGCTTTCATTATGTGTGTCTGTAGAGCGACAATAATGGCCTTGGTTAACTTTCCATAAGGCCAGTTCTTAAAGTCCCTGACGGGAAAGGTCACAGAGGTGTATCTATGTTTCTGAAGATCTTCAAACATCTCCACCAGCATGTCCATCAGTTCGTGCTTCTCTTTTCCACTGCCAGCTTTCCACCGGGGAACAATGACCTTAGCTCCCTTCTTCTTCTGGCCCTGTATGTACAGAAACCGACACTGACCTATAAAAACAATAAATAGGTAATATCAACTCTGTTAAGCAGGTCTGTCAGTTAAAATTTCAAAAAGTTTTACAAATGCTAAAATTATGAGTTATATCAATCAATTAGCTGTTTCTCCCCTCTCTAAAATACTATTGAATTTTAAATACTGTAAATAAAAAAATTTAGAAGCAATGATTTTTAAAACTTTATATTTATTATCCCCTTATTAAAAGTAATATGTGTTACTGCATTGTGTATCTTTAGTATCATTTGAATTACATAAGTAAAAAAATACCATATGGTGTATTCTCCAATTTATCAGCAGGTTCCACAACCATATCAGCCTCTGTCTGAGAAGCATCCCCACAGAAAATGTGAATGTCAACCTGACCTTCCACTCTGAATACAGGAAATCCTACATCCTGCAACCTCCATCCTGAAGGATTTAGTTTCTGGGCCTGATCCTTCTGATATATTCCTGAATCTTCTACTTTAATGGAACTACGGTGATGTCGTTCGAGGTACTTAATAAGAGCAAAACTGTTCATTTTCAAAATTTCATAGGCTTCTTCTGATTTGATGGATATTCTTTGACTGGAGATTTCTTTAATTAAATCCAAAATAAAGTTGACAGCAGCTTTGATGTTCTCTTGTGTTCCCATAACAATTATTCCAGATGTTGTCCCAGGCCCGTCTGCTATTCCTACAGATTGGCTTCTTGCCATTTTCTCTATGTCTGGCATTTTCCATCTCTTAATGTACCTAAACATATCTTCCTCAATTTCAAAAAATTTCTCAGTTTCCTTTTCTTTAACTTTTTCTTCCAAGAAACTTAGACACTGATTTACATCTTCTGTCCAATTACTGCAAAATGCAATGTAGATGAATTCTTCTTCTTCTTCACAAACCATTTTGCCATCATTTTTCTGCATTAATTCATTCATTTTCTGATTTAACTGCTGCATGTCTTTAGGTTTGGCTATGCCTCTCAGACTAACGTTCTGCAGTATGGTGTTAAGCACAGTTTGGGCAGTTTGCTCTGTGTCAGCATAGAGAACCAGACGGTTTTCCTCAATTAAAGGCAGCCAACAATACCTGCATCCCAATTCACTCAATTTCTCATGGTCAAGGAAAGATGCCACATCATCTAAACTAAGTAACCGTAACAGTAATGGGTGCAACTGTGTCACCTTCATGTAAAATCCAGCCAGCCATTCATTGTCTTGGATTGACTTGATGGCCAGGTTAATGTTCTCAATCATTCCTTGTAAAACTACAGCCTTGTCTTGCAGATTTTCTACCAGAGTGACATCATATTTTTTCTTGAGAACAGACTTTCCATCCATCATAGACAGAAGCTTTAACTGCACACTAGATACTGGGATTGTCTGACAGTGACCTTGAGCCAATGTCACTACCTCATCTTCTGCTGTTTCTCTTTTTGGTGTAGACACTCCTTCCTCTAAATCTAACTCATCATCTTCATCTAAATTCTCCTCAGTCATTTCCTGATCAGACTGGAGCTCCTCAGGTTGGCTGGCTTGCCTGAGTTCCATGACATAGGTCTGACTATCAAGAGGCTGAACAGCTTCTGATGCTGATTCCATCACCTCCTGGTTTCTTTCAGATCCATTCTGCTGAGAAGTTTCCTTTGTCAAAACATCTGTGAGAAGTTTTGACACATCCTTTAGGTTGTCACGATCTATCCGACCATGCAAAGAGACAAAGTCTTCCAGGGTCCTTAATACAGCAAACTGTGTTTTTCCATATTTTGTCTCTTCTGTTTTCAAAAAACTCCATTTGTCTGATGATTGTCCCCCACTACTTTCTTTTCCTGTTCCAAATAAATCTGAATCTCTCTCAACATTTTGTTGCACATTGGATGGCAATTCCTGCAGCAGGTCTCCAGAAACACTAGAAATTTCCATCTGTTCTCCTGGAATATTTGTATTCCTGATATTTTCACTGGAAAGTCTTGGAACTGATGGTGATTCACCTGGTTTTAAATCAGAAAAAGTTTGCAAAGATTGTCCAGCTGAGGGGTGATTTGGTATTGAATTGGAATCCTTTTGAACTTCCACAAAGGACTGTTCCTGTACAGAGGTGTGATGAATACTGCTATTCGCTGCACAGAAATTAATGGACCTACTACTGTCTATTTTCAGGGAAGTACCCACGGTGTCTGGCAAAACATAAGATTCGTCATTTTTTGAAGGTAGTCCCCTGTTTGACTTTAAACTTTCCTCTGGCCACCATTCGAGTGAGTTTCTTGGTACTTCAAAACTCTTCAAGTTATCCGCCTGATAAGAAGACACCTGGTAACCAGCTGAATAGGAATCAGAAGTTTTGTTCTTCAGATCTGTGTTTTCTGACAAATGATGCCTATCTGTTTGGAAGCATGGTCCTGGTGAGTCCAAAGGGGGATCAAGATCAGATTCATTCTTTGAATCTTTATCTCCAACTTTGTCTTGTAGGTTTAGCAGAGAATCAAATCCATTGAAGCTGACTAAACCCAGTTCATTATCCGGTCCCTCACTCTCCTGGGTTGGTTGTGAGCCTTGACTTTGTTCTGCAGACACCATGGAAAAGCTTTCATTTTTCGAGGACACGATCTGCATGACCTGTGTTTCACTTCTGTCAGATGTAACAGATGACTGTTCAAAACTTTTGAAATCATTATTGTCTAAAATAATTATACTATCACTGGACTCCGTTGTGCTCATCCTGAATATGTCACTTTCTCTGGAATCTGTTATCAGCCCAGTAGGTTGTAGGTTTTGGTTATCTGCAGTAATTGTGGAGGCTGTACCAGAATGAGATAGTTGTCTTTCATTTACAATGTCATTCAAGATCTGTGCCACACGTGGATTAACAAGTCCGGATTGCTGAGAAGTATTCGGTGATGTCTGGCTTTGATCAATGATGGAGATACTTTCATGCAGACTGTTTCCAGAATTATCGATCAAAACATCCTCATTTACTGAATTAAATCCAATACTGTCATGAGGGGACAAATTAAAATCTCCTACAGGTTCCTCCTGAGATGCCACAGAAACAGGAGTAATATTTTCTTGGGGTGAATTTGAAGACTCTTCAGACACAGATACATTACTGCTTGTCAACAGAAGAGAGGAATCTCTGCTCACATGAATAAACTCACTCGAGCTCAGATTTTCATCAAGCTTTATAGGTGTGGTTGCCATTCTCAGTGTTATGAGAGAATGATCTGGAGTAAGTTAGTCCATAACAAAGCTATCATTTCCTGAAAATAATAATAAAAAAATATCATACAGAACTTCTTCGTTTGTTTTTATGTTTGAGCTGGAATATTTTCCATCCAAAAAATTATATGAAAAAATTAAGTCATTTCATAAATCATCCCCACAATACCAGGGGTCCTGAGTCAACACAGCTTGCAGTTGGACCCCTGCCATATTTCATGAGATATATTAGGGCTTGCTCTCTTGTTGAGAAGCACCAATCAAATAAAAGCTTTAATAAACAGTTAGATTTAAATGTAAACAAAAAGGCTTCAGTTCAGAAAATGAATTTTAGAAAAAGATTCCAGACTCCCTAAAATCATATTCTCTGTGCATTGAAAGGGTAGGCTAATTAACAAAATGGATATCTAGTACTGTAACAATACTTGCGATCTACTGCCAATATTTGACAGAGGTAAATAATTCACATATGAATTGAAAGATAAAGAATATTTACGGGGCAAAACTTGTGAAATTGTGATTTCATCCGACTGGATCATCTCTCAAGAATTTACATGTTTCGTCGTTTGGTGCTAGCTATCAAACAAAATGGCAACCGGATGAAGCGATCAGCTCTTATTTTAGCAGAAAATAGGATTGCAGTGTTTGTACATGTAATCATAATTTGTTAGAGATTCAGTTTATCTGTTTTGTTGATCATTTAATTTATTGAAAATAAACATAGTTTATAAACATTTTTTTAGATTACCTGGTATAACATTGAAATGTTGTTTATAGGTGAAACTTGAAAGAATATTTGTCATATGTGACATAAAATGAACCCTGGTTCTCATCCATCAAGGTATAGTACCTTACCGTTAAAAATACCATATCGTACTGTATCGTACTGTTTCATCCTAAACGGTATCCAACCCTAGCCATTATTGGTTTTAATATTTTTTGTGACAGATCCATTAACATATCGGAGACAACAGTTCAACTCCACCATCCACCCCCACCCCCCTAATATAATCAGATAACATGTAATTTGATTTAATTCTTACTTGTCTTTTTTGGGCTCTAAATTAGAACATGTAATTTGATTTAATTCTTACTTGTTTTTTGGGGGTTCTAAATTAGAAATAAATTAATGTTTCCCTGTAGTGTGCACTTGACTAAAACTTTTTCTTGAAAGTGTAACACTGTAAAACTATAAGTACTTGTCACTGAACTAGCTACAACTCTTTATTTTCTTCATAACAATCACCTGTTTTGACGTTTACAATTGCGTATTTCTAGAAGCTGGACTTTCCTACTTTCGTTTTACCACCTCTAGTATTGCCAAAACGAATGTGTAAAAAGGAGATTTATTTGCTCATTTTATTTCAGTACATATATAAATTAGATTGTAAGTAAATTTTTTATATGTATTCGATGGTTAATATAAATGTATTTAACTTACTTTAATAAGTTTCCCGTTGATCTGTCAAGTTCCGGTAACTGGAAATTCCAGAAGCCCCCCGTTTTTTGGAGAATACCTATACAGAAGGGTAGAAGCCCCAATAAAGTGGTAGAAGCCCCATAAAATTGAATGAAATAGGGTACATAAAACCCTAAGGTGATGCTTAAATGAATGATATTGATAACCGTAAATTTTTATAGCCAATTTTACCTCAGAGTCGACAGAAATCGGGCGCCATTTCTTCTTGTTTTCATATACCGTACACCACGCCCGATCTAAAATCGCGATCGCTGAAGTCGTTTAGAGTAATCCGTGAAAATCATTACCATTATCTTGATCAAAAGTGAATAATATAATATATGATTTTTATTTAGAAAAAAAATATATGAAAGGAAAGTTAAGAATATAAATGAAGCATTAAATATTTACATATTTCCTAAATGAAATAAAATATTAATTATGAACATATTTCATGGCCTACTTGAATTCTTTTATCCACACTGGTTTGTACCTACCAAAAAGAATTTTATATCGAAAATCATTATTGAAAATATGAAAATATTTGTATAGATTATGTGTACTGTTACATAAAAACATTGTGATTTAACCTGTTGATAGAGATTACTGTAACAGTGAAAATACTCATTGACTGGGTGTTTTAAATGAATTTAACTAGGCAATTAATAATTAATAAAGTTCCTTTTTTAAAATTCCAATCATCTATAATATAAAATTAAGTTAAATAAATTAATGAATAAAGTGATTTAAGTTGTTAATTTATTTAATTTCAAAGGTATTTGTTTTGGTTTCTTTTTCTTCCAATTGTTTATTTATATTTGAAATTCAGTATTCATGCATTCATTATTATTTTCCAGTCACTTGTTGTAATTTTTTTTTGGTTCTGTTTTATTTGGGGGAGGTTTTTTTTTATCATTTTTTTGTTCATGTAATAGAACAAATTATACTCATTGATATTAGAGAGCAATATGTATCCATTAGAATGAAATTATTAGAATCCAGGTCCAGGAAATAAAAAAAGTTACATAAAAATGAATAAAATGTGCATAATTGCATATGCAAACACTTGTAAAGTGGTATGAATATGGAGAGAATATTATTTACACATCAGCTAGCTGTGTTGTTATGTACTGGGATAAAGAGGCACCCCTGTGTGTGTACATGCAATATATACACAGCTGTTGACACTTGGTCAACTTGACAATAAACTTCTTTTGATCAAACACCTGTTCTCAGCTAGTCTGACCAACCCCCCTCTGGCAGGGCATGTGTATATATACACTGAACCTTGACTTTGCTCAATTGTTCTTGACTTTCATTATCAAATTGTAAAATAAATGATTTTGTAATATAATTTTTTTTTTAAAATAATGTTGATATGAAATGGTAATATGCTTTAAATACAAATTTTCATTTTAAGGACGTTAGCTGCACACATAAGGAAAATAAGGAAAATATGAATTTGATAATTTTGATACTAATATTAATAATGATAAATTAATAAAGACCTTTTAAATTAGTAATACCTGGAAAATATTCAAAGTTTCCTTATGTTCCCAGCTCTAGCCATGTGGAGGCCTCCTTAATTGTAGAGCCATGATTTGAATTTTGAAACAGAAAAATATTAAAGTCAAAGGACCGAAAGATGACCGAAAGATTAAAAGAAAATTTTTAAAAAAATTTAAAAAGACTTATTTTAATAAAGATACTTTATCATTATTCCTAGTCAATCTTTTGTTCATGTATAAACATAATTATTACAGCCAAATGAAAGAAATTGACATAAAATTAAATAACATTATAAAAAATTTTATAGAAAGGAATTTATAATTTAATTAGCAACATTAAAAAAATATATATATTCCTAAACTAACCTAATCTAACACAACACCAAACAGTATTCACTGGTCTGCAGTACTCTGCACCTGTCTGGCGGGGGAGGAATACTGCCTGATACTAACCCTACTCTAGGAAAAATAATAAGTATACAATTTTAAAAACATTTTTGGGTTTTAATGGTTTAAGACTGGTTTAAAAGCGTTTCTGCAAGTGGGAGAAAAAGATATATATTCATCTTCTCTGTCGGTTATAGTGTTAAGAATCCAAAACATTATTGAAAAACTGTTAAGAAATGATTCGGTTCAGAAAATATTTATTGGAAGTCTGTTTAGGCAAATGATTTGTGAAACCCTGGATCCAGGAAAGTACAATTCTACTGTTTTTGACATAAATAACACACTACGGAGGAAATATGGGAATTGTCAGAATGTGATATTTTGGAGATGTAGGGGTTTAATGAATTCAAATAAAAAACATTTGGCGTGAAGATGGGATTAGTTTGAACAGAGAGGCAATGGAAATTTTTAGTCGACAGATTCAACTGGCAATGAAATGTAAAATTACATAAAATACCTATGCTAGGAGATGATAAAAGATTTTCAGTTCTCTTAACCAGACTGAGATTTTTTCGTAGTTAAAATTCAATCAAAAATTCCGTTATATTTTATTTTGTGGTGTGTGTTTTTTTTACTTTACTTTTTTTTAAATTCATATTTCTTTTATTTTAATGACAATTCATAATGTAAACAACTGATGTAAAATATTTAAAACATCTTAATTTTTTTTCTAAGAAAAGAACATAAAAAAGTTACTTTGAAATAAAATATCTATATATTTGAAAATTGATATATTCTTTTAATTTACTATTTCTTTCCAGGTTTCAGTATTTTCATATTTTGACATTGATTTACTTTTTGTTCTCTTTTAACATATAAGTAATTATTTTCATTTTTAAAATTTAATTATTATTATTATTATTGCTTTGAACCTTTGAATTTCATATCTTTATATTTCTAAATTCATAATTTGTCTAAAATCTCAAAAATAAATTCAGTATTTTCATATTTTGAAATTTATTTATTTTTTTGTTCTCTTTGAAACATATAAGTTTAATTAATTATCATTTCTATTTTTTATTATTATTGTTGCTTTGAAGCTTTTGGATATAATCATATCTCTAAATTCTAAATTTCTCTAAAATCTCAAAAATAAAAAAAAATCTTAAATTATCTTAATGGCTAACGTTCTTAATTTAAAAAAAAATATTTATTACATAATATTTGATATATATCTTGCATAACAAACATATTAAAATTAAAATGAATAATTTTAACTTTATCTATACGATGATAAACAGCAGCTCGCTTCGAAATTAGATCGGGCGTGGTGTACAGTAAACCAGTAATGGCGCCCGATTTTGTCGACTCTGAGGTAAAATTGGCTATAAAAATTTACGGATATCGATATCATTCATTTAAACATCACCTTAGGGTTTTATGTACCCCATTTCATTCAATTTTATGGGGCTTCTACCACTTTATTGGGGCTTCTACCCTTCTGTATGGGTATTCTCCAAAAAACGAGGAGCTTCTGGAATTTCCAGTCACCCGTCAAGTTCAACTATGTTTTTTACAAAACGGAAATTCGAGAACTATAAACTTCAAACTGGCAAATAATGATTTCCGGAAAAGTGAATGAATGTGTTTTCATAATCAAAGTACTGAAAATACTGATGGGGTTTGATTTTAATAATCGATATAATAACACAGGAGTTCGCGTACCTATCAATTTTACCGAAAATTTCAGGAAATAAAAAAATACGTAATACCTAAATAAAAAGAAATACGTAATACCTATAGGTAATATGTTTTACGGTGTGACCGTTCGGGCGAGCGCAGGTGTACCATCATAAACCTACATATGCACTTCCTATCATTCAAGAAAAAGAAAGAAAAAGAAGAAAACTAAACAATAAAAAGAAATCACTTCCCAAGCATCGGGATCGAGATTCCGAACTTCTCGGGAGTTTCCGACAAAATCGGAAATACCCGAACCATTTAAGTGACGAAAGTATGACGTCAGATAAAAAGTCCTGTTGTCTTAGGACGCAAACGATAGTTTTGTGGCATGGAGATTGCATTAAATCATTGTTTGTAATTTTTTTCAAGTAAGTTGTTGCTATGTTTTAGCCACCACGTTGCTATGCACCGCAAAGGATTATTGGGAGTTTGGAATTTTTTCACGCGGTGAGATAAAAATTTCGAAAGCGACTTTTTGCAGCTTTTGGCCTACCGAAACATCCCGAAGTTTGCGCATGCGCGAAATCGGAAATCCTCTTACTTCAACATGGCTGGAAGAAGATGCGCGCTTGCACTTCAGTGTATTGTTTTTGCTGCGGTAAGCTTAGTTTTCTCACCAGTAATTAAACTATATTGTAATAATTATAAATCTTTGATGCGTCTTAGATACTTTTCTGTAAAAATTAATTAGTGCTTCATTGAAAAACACAAACAATTGAGCAATTTTTCCATCTCGTTGAAGGTGCTGAATTAAAAACGAATTAAGTAGGCCTCATATTATCATTAAACAGTATGCTCTTGCTAATAAATAATTAATAATATGTTTTACGGTGTGACCGTTGGGGCGAGCGCAGTTGTACCATCAAAAACACTTGAGATCAGCCACTTCGAACGTCAAGCCTCACGAGATATCTCGACTAGCTGTGACGTCATACGACGTCACAAAGCTCGTCGGAGCTTACGGAGACAGCCGAGCGTCTGTTTGAAACTATAGAACTAGTGCAATTTTTGTCGAAAAACATTGCAGAGTTATTTCTTGTTTCTTTGAAAGATTTCTACAAACTGAAAGTCTGATATATGCTTTACGTTATTTTTTATTTATTTATTCGGCAATATTCGCGCAAAGGACATTGGGTAGTGCAGGAATTCTGGGAATGTTGCACAGAGAAATTTGGCTGACGTATGTACAGATTTCAATCCGAATTTCCTTTGTTCTTACACGTTAGTCTATTGAGCTCGCTTCGCGAGCGTCGCTTCGCGACGCTCGCTGCGCTCGCTATAATGAGAAATGATGTTCCCCATATTTAATCATATATCTACAATTAACATCAGTTTTCTTTGGAAATCAGCATTTCCCCAAGGTCATTGCTTGACATTGTATGCAACTTTGTCTCTGCCAATGTCAATTGTCAGTTATATTAAAAAAAATTGTTTGAATTATTCACAAAGACATCTTTACTGTTTTAGAAAAGTGTTCTTTTTATCAATACATGCTTCTATCAAGTGATTCAATGAATTCAAAATATTACCCACTGATTTTTCATGGAAAAATTTGAAGACCAAAATCACTTCTTCAGGTCAGCCAATTTTTTTTTAATAGGCAGGATAGGATATGCTTTAGCCCTTTCTTCACCCCTTCTCCCCAAGGAGAATGTGAAAGAAGTATCATTTAAAATTTTTTATAAATGTTTATATAACATTGATTTTTCGGGGGAAATGGTAGGCCTTTAAAAATCTGTAAATACCCAATACTTCTACCCAGGTAATAATATCAGGATTGTACCAACTATGTATTCCTTTTTAGAAAAATTCAGTTACCATTTTTACTTGATCTTAAATTCTATCAATGTGGTACCTCCTATTTTTGGCCATGGTGTAAGGGTGAATTGTTTATCGAATTTTGTAAACGTTTAAACGAACAGCAGTAAACAAAATGGTACCATTTAAGCGGGAGACTTTTATGTGTTGAATTTTTTATGGCTACTTAGTCATGAAACACTAATTTAATAAACCATTCTTTCACTATAATGTATGTATAAGTTGTCATTACTGTTTATTTGTTCATTTTGTTGGTTTTTATGACAAAAGAGGTGTCAAAAACTGAAACGAGATAGTAAAATAAAAATATAATACGATAACATTAAGGGTTCCGGTTTACGTTCAATTTTTCAAAGCTCGATCTGTATTCATCACTATACCTCTATAGATACTTTTTATTTCTTAATCAATAAAAAGCAACAACCATTGACAACAGGTGTTATTTATTATAGAATATATACTTGAAAAATTAAAAAAATACATTGCTAGTTTTCACTACTCATAAATTGGAATTAAATATGTTAGACCATATTGGTTTCTAGATAGTTTTGTTATATATTGCATTTCCCGTATGATTGTAACAGAAAAAAAATGTTTGTAACAGACACAGAGTGTGTTTTCTTTGGTAAATATGAAATAAAACAACTTCGTCGTATAACTTTTTTCTGATAGACATTGATATTAACCTTCGTGTAAACTTTTAGAGCATTTAATCTGTTTACATGTTGTAATCATTTTGAAAGCCCTGGTGTTTAGTTTTATTATTTAATAAGGGTTCATAATCAGGGATTGGGTCAATTAAATTACACATTTACCCTTTCTTCAAATAAGACATGTAACTAATTTAGTATTATAACTTACAGTTTTAAAACGTTCAAGAATTATCTGTGACTGTGATTAGATACTATAAGTGCAGTTTCCTCCACACAAGACCTACATGTACACAAATTGAATGCCTTGTTGACTTAATTAATTATTTCCAGTTCATGTTGAACATTTTTACTTCAGTATAATAATTGGATGTAACTTTTTCAGATGCAAAATTCCATTACTATTTACTTTCTTCAATAAATAATTGTTGAATTGAAAGTTATTCTTTTCAAATTGAAATAACCACCTCTATATAATTGTTCTTATTTCCAGATGATAAACACTGTCATGATCCCGTGCCGGATTGGACAAAACAAGATGGCGGCGGGAACAAATCGAAAAAGGTAGGTACCTGAGATTTCGGTAAATATCCCCCGTTAACAGTCAGGTATGCTTGATTCGAAGATACTGTCGAATTGCTAGTAAAATGCTTATTAGTGTGCTTAATTGCTACTTTTCCTATCGTCTCTTAAACTTGAACATTTAACGACTGAAGACTGCAGAATTTCTCCGATTGAGTTTGAAGCGGCATGGAGTTGTTTTTTTCTTCGATTTTGACAGTTTTATGCATCCAGCAGCAGGAGTGTGGCTAACAAATGATAATTTGGAGTAATGCTGACCCGTTGTTATATGTTTATTTGTTATAACCCATTCTATTACAAAGATATTTCAATTTAAAAATGTTGGCATGTGCTGGATTGGAATCGGTTAATTTTAATGGAAATTGTGCCGGATTAGACTGCATTTTTGGTGCCGGATTGGATGATGTTCATTATAGTCATTTATGTAATAACTTCTTTTCTCCTTAATTTTTAAGATATGGATGCATCGTTTAATAAAATATACGAGAAGGAGGACTTTAAATAATATAGCTTATCTTACCGAAGTAAGATTGTTATCAGTTACAGTATGCCCCCCCCCCCCCCCTCGATTAAAAATCTTTTTTTTTCCTGTTTCTTTTTATCTCAGATTTTATTGTACCCTTATTTCTTTTACAGAGACCACTGTTTTGGTAGACCCAAAGAGCTCGTGGGGCCAGAAGAAAGGAAAGGAGGAACTGTTAGTAAGCCAGAGGAATCGTCCGCAAAACCCTTAACTTAAGCATAGCCTACGAGAATTTCACCATGCACAAGAGGCGAAATTCAAAATTGCATCGTGTTACTTAGTAGGGCCTTTCCGTCAGAGGTCAGAAAAACAGCCTCGAATGTATCATCATCAACGGGTGTTAAAAATTTATACATTTCCTGTTTATTTGAATATAGGATTGAAGGGTTTAGAAGTCCCCTCTCTTGTATATTTTAGGTAATATCATTGCAGTCAATAAAGTTAAACTTCATACTCCACAGATAAGAGGTCTTCCAACATTTATTTCAAAGTTTGTGAAAAGGGGGGTTGTCATGGAGTCTATGTAGTTCAGGTACATTCGAGGTTATTTTTAGACTGCTAGTAGGAAAGGCCCGAGAGTTTGCCATTGGCGAAATTCGATCCTACTTAACAGAGTACCTACGTACGCTAGTACAAAAGAGTACTTTAGGGTACGCTAGTAAAATTTTATAATTTAATGCAAATGAATTGCTTTTTGTATGTTTTTTCCTAAATTAGTTTAACATAATAAATATATCATTTAAATAAAATGTGTACGTGTTCTTTATTTTCGAAGTTAGGCCTATTTTAATTTTTTGATTTCAGATAACAGTTTAATGCTTGATCCCGATATCGATGTAATTTAACTTCAAATGATTCGTTGTTAATGTGTAAATTATTACATTTTAAGTAATGCAATTAATTTAATTTTTGATGATTTAGAATTAAGTTGAAATTAATAAGTCTGAAACAACATTACTTATGCTTTAGTAAATGTTCATTGAAGGGCTGGATGGCCCCCAACTTTTTGTGAAAATGTAGCATTAAAAAATGTTACTGAAAGAAGTTGGCTTTGAAATTGAAATTTCTCTGGCTGCCCCCCCCCCCCCCTTTAAAAACGATGCTACGTGGATGTACTGTACAAAACCATGAACATGATCGAGGAGAATACTAGAATTTCACATTTGGTTGTATTTCAGAAGACAAAATCAAAATGTTTCTTCTGTTTATAGGCAAATCAAATGAACTTACCGTAAAATTGTTTACAATAAATTTTGGTAAAATAGTAACTTGCTAGAAAAAAGTGTCAATGAAGACAAAGGCTTTCCTTAACCTACTACGGGGCACAGGTGCTTGAGGACAGGACCCAACCCCCCCCCCCCTTCGATATATCCGGTAGACCCCTGGGCTTTTTCGACCTTTTTCTCATAAATTATCTTTCATTGACATATTTGTGATAAGATCTATACCAACAAATCGAAAAAATACCTAGAACAAACGTTCTATAAAATCTACCTTACATTCTATATATAAAAATCAATTATTATTTTTTTATATATATAGAGTGGGGTAGATTTTTTAATAAAATGTTAGTTTAAGTAAATTTTCTGAATTGATAGGATAGATTATATCACAAATGTGTCATTCATAATAATTTATGTGAAAAAAGTCTAACGGGCCCGGGAGGGGGGGGGGGGGGTTCTGTCCTCAAGCACCTGTGCTACGGGGAAGAGATATTCAAAAAAGACGAAGTAAATTTCGGACATTTTTTGTTAACATTTAATAAAATAACAGTCATAAACAAGAAAAATAATATAAAACTAGAGCCGAGCTCGTTGCAAAGCAACGAATAGGTCTTCCGTTGGAGCTACGGATAAGAAGACGTAACCTTGAGTCTAGGTCAAGCCACATTCTAAAGTTCTACAAGTGAAAATTTAAACCTTTTAAGAGAAGCAACTTGCAATGTTTAGCTAGGAAAAAGACTGTAAAGGAATATATGTGACCTTGAACTTTCCAAGTGACCTTGAACTCTCCAAATGACCTTGATCTAAGCAATGACTAGCTCTCGTTATAAAAATATTATCCATGTGTTACCGTCTGGAAAATTTCAAACATTTTATTTAGATATTCTTTCTGTCCATGTATCCAACCAAAACATCTTATTCTTGGGGACTTTGAACTCGAGTCAAGGTCATGTCCCACCCTGCATTATATCAGCAATGTTTCACTAATAGAAAAATGGTAGCGAATTAATAGTTTCACTGTCACTAATCTTGACTCGTCCAAATGACTGGATATGTTCAACCATGAGTTTTTTTCTGACTATAATCGAGGCAAAATGATTCATTGGGTTCAACACAATGTCGAGACTATAGCTCTATTTGTTTGTACTTATAACAAAGGAAGAGAAAACTAGCCATTGCCGTCAGACCAAAACTGTAGAAGGAGTAGCGTTTTAAGGGAATTTCACATAAATTTCTATTTTTTGTAATCATGACAACACCGTTCATCGAAATCAAAAACGATGCACTTAATTATGTATCACATTGAAGTCTATTTGTGTGTCCAGTTATATTGAAATCAAACTAAAACTGTAGGAGGAGTAGCATTTTTAAGGAATTATATACAGAAATTTCTATTTTTAGTAACCATGGCAACACCGTTCATCGAAATCAAAAACGGATGCACGATATATTGTATTTTAGTGAAGGCTACTTATGTGCCAAGCAATATTGAATTCAGACAAATACTGTTGAAGACGTCGCATTTTAAAGCATTCAAAAACCGATGCACTATACTATGTATCTTAGAGATGTGTACTTGTGTGCCAAGTTATATTGAAATCAGACCAAAACGGTATGAAGAGTAGTATTTTGAAAAATAGACAGACAGACAGCTAGACAGACGAACGGACGGCAGACACTTTACTTTCGCATTCCCAAGACAGGTGGGACAGATATTTATATATCGAAAATAACCAAATTAGATAAAGACATCATTTTTAAAGCATTAAATCGTAGCAAAAAAGAAAATATCAATGGATGCGACACTTTTCAGACAAGGGAAGAGATATGAACCTCTCATAAATACGGTACACATGTATCAGATCACTGCACGTCGGTAATCTAAAATGACACATATTATTTTTTTCTTTGTATAACTTAACCCCCCCCCCCCGTAATTTCTTTAAAAATGTTTGTACAATCAAGAAAATCGGTTACTTTTCATAAAGACTACGACGTTTCTTTCATTTTCAAGAACCGTATAATAGCGAGTGCAGCGAGCTCAATAGAATAACGTGTAAGAAAAGAATTAAGTTCGGAATTGTACACACGTCAAGCAAATTTTGTTGTGCAACATTCCCAGAGCTCCTTTACTACCAAATGTCCTTTGCGCGAATAAATAAACAAATAATAAAATACATAACAGCTTTTTAAAAAGCTTGGCTGACTATGTCATCAATATCTATAGAATCTATGAGCATGATAAGCTATAAACGTTTACATTTGGGGGGGGGGGGGGGGTAAATTATTTCACTGGAGTAAATTATGGAGATGTTGCACAAAACATAAACCATATATAATACTGTTTGTATCTTAAATAAAAAATGAAATCATGATCATGTCCCACTGTAGATTCGAACCCGGGACGAAAAGATGAATACCTCTGTCCGCAAGTCTAAAATGGTTTTAGAGGATGACGTAAATAAGGAAAAACATTTGATTAATGCTTGAAAGCATGGCTACATATAAAGGTGGCAGCTGAAAATATGTTAACTTCAAGAAATTGGGGGTCTAACAATTATGACTGACGAGTAGAATATGCTTGATAGTTTCTTGGGTATGCCAAAGTATCAAAGATTGTTGGAAACGTGGGAAAAATAATTAAAGCTTTAAATGACTCAACAAACTTGACGGCGATATATGAATGCCATGGTGCGGATTCAGGAAGTTTTTCCCAGAGATGAGGGGTCAACATCAAATGTTTTATTACTTTAAATGATGTAACTTCTAACTCACTTCACAATGTCACCGAATTGTTTGTTTTTTTTTCCAAAGTTCGACCAGGATTCTGACAAAAAAGAACAGACTTTACATAATTCATGCAGTTTTCTTTTTCATTCAATAGAATAGTCAAGAAAAAGGGTGCAAAAACCTACACGTGACATTTTGGCGCGAAATAATAGCGTCACCCCTTACCTAGAAGACAAATGGACTAATCCAGTAGTATAGAAACGCAGAAAAAAAGGTCAAACGGACATATATCCGTATAAGTAATAAATGCTAGCAAAAGGCTAGAGAAAATAAATACTTCAATGTATTGTATTAGCAATAAGTTTATTTTTCTGCTAACAGAATAGATAACTGTTGTTGCTGAAATGCATGTAACAAATCCGATGATAATCAGCATGCACAAAATTTTGCTGGCTTACTCTAAAGTCTTCTATCGTACATATGTACTAGCGTACTCTGTTTAGTAGGACCAGTTTTTTCAGTGGGTGGCTCAGTATAACTCTCCTGTCTGTTTTTTTTTTTTCTGCAGCTATACTGTGTATGAAGTTTGATTATTTTTAAAAAATATCTTGGTTAGTTTGTTTGAAACTGAGCTTTGAACTTAGCTAAAGGCAAAGTGTGACGGAAGGAGATAAGGCAGGATGGAAGACGTCCGACATGACAAACATTATATCCCAAGCCATATTCATGGCGGGGCATAGAATGATTATTGGTTTACATAAAAAAAATAGGTTGTGACTTTCTTTCGGAATTCAACACCAGCCTTAATCTACATGTATATACGCATGTACAAAAACAAATCAACCAACTAACATTCTCGGCTCAGAAGGAAGACATTGTATATTCATTTTAAACATGTTAAAGGGGGGGGTACTTATAGTGATGAGAGGTAATTTAACCACGTGTCGGTCCATGAAACATGAAAGATTATTTTTGGAATGTTTGTAAACAACAGCGTGGCTTTCTTTGAACTAAATTAGAATTTATTGAAATATTTGAAAATAATTCTTTCAGGGACGCTGTGATATATTTGGTAGTCTCTGTAATAACTGTTCGGATATAGCACTGGCTTTTAGATCGCTTAGAAAAAAAATTGAGAAAATACACACAATTTTTTAAGCGATCTAAAGGCCTGTAGGATATAGTGTCTTTTGAAGGTACAACACCTTTCTTTTAATATTACCAAAGGATTTGCTGATCCTTTTTTTTTCGTATAGTCGAAATGCATGGAAGAAGGAAAAAACGTATGTGGATTAATCAAATACAAATTGATGCGTTGTGTTTTTAATCTAAATAGACACGTTTTTTTCTTCTCGTTTTCCTTTTTTTTTTTGTAAAATGCCGTTAGCTTTGTTTAAAAACTTTTTCCTACGCGTTACCAATGTGAGAAGAGAAAAAAAGACGTCCTCAAACAATTTATTTCTAATGATGAAAACACCGAATGACGATGAGGATAATTAAGGTGAAATTATTTACTGAGACCCTAGTATCTACATTTCATGTCACCAACAGTAACAATGACTGACCGGGAGGACGTTTGGTAAAGAATTAAAATTGATGTTTTATCGTCGAGATACTGGTTAATGATAAATAGCATTAACGAATTTTCAATTTTTTTAAAAATCGTATTCTTAAACTCTGGATGTATATATTTTGGCTGTTATTCTAGGCAAAAGTGCATCCATGTGTATTTATACTGACATCGACTGAACATGTACAAGCATGTCAAATCGTGCAATGTTGAGATATTCTGTTTATTCAACGAAAAAGTATATTATTTTTGTACAATAACATTTTATAGTTCAGTAGCAAATAACTGCATATTCAAAAGTGCTTAATTTAACGTTGGATGTTTTCCTGTGAATTAGAAACGTCACCTCCACTTACAACTACCATGCATGCGTACATGTAAGTTTAATATTCATAAAACAATATCCACCTCGATAAAAACAGGGGGGGGGGGCTAGTGTTTATTCGGCTATCAAAATACATAAAACTTACAATGAATAAATGTACAAGCGATTACGATTGATTTAAACAAGCTGAAATAGAGTGAAATGAAATGATATGAAAGAAACGACATATTTTAAACCCAATTTTCCATTTGTAACTATCGGAGTACACAATGGATTTTCATATATGCCCACTGTTCTCTGCAACCACGTGCTTGTAAACGAGGACCGGGCAACACAACTTTAGAGACAAAGTTGGATATAACCTGTTTGCTATACCGGTATTACAAATACGTGAACAATAGTATATTATAAATTACGTTTTATGTTCAATGTTTATTTAATCTTTAAAAAAATGATACCCCGATAAATGGAGAAACAAAAGAGTGATCATGGTGAAAATAAAACGTACATATACAATATTACCTATCACTATCCATCACTAATTATAATTATTTGCCGAGGCCCCTTCTCAATTACAATTGAAATAAAATACATTAACACAGAATAGAGTTTTTTTTTTATTTTGCGAGAACAGGCCAAAGAAAGCGAACACAGTTCAAAATGATTTTATGCACCAGTGTTGGGAATTACGATTAAATATGAAAGATGGGTAAAATAATCTTATTGAATCGCGATGTAATTAAAAACACAGTTTTCTATTAATTGTTAAGTCTTTCTACACAATGGTCTAATACAATCAGAAACACTTGCTTTGTTTATGTCCACAGGTGCCTGGTACACTCGTGACCTACATCGACAGCGTGGGATTTGCGGCTTTGATTATATAACTGTAAAACATCTCGCTGAACAATGGGATCGTAATATGTATACAACTAATGATCGTGAATTATTCAATGTATAAAGTTTAAGATTAATTATATAGTTTGTTACAATGATAAACGTAGAAAGGTAGATTTTATATCTTCCGCTTTTAAAGACGTGTTCACTATAAAACTAAAATTTTAAATTTTATAAAGAAAAATAGAAAAAGTGGTTGTAATACATGATTTAATAGTTAATCATAAAACACGTTTAAAACCTTATTTTGAAGAAAATCAACATAAAATACCGTAGGGTATATTATTTACTGCAAGTTGTACACATGATGAGGTCAGATTTACTTGCCGAATGAAAACGCTACATGTTTACCTGACCTGCTTTTGACTGCATATTATGCAATAACCCCGGTATATTCGAACAAATAAACATTCCTATCAGATCAAAAGGGTGTTAAAGAACAATTTTGCTCGATATATCTAGATCGAAATATTTACCGTTTTTGAGTTATAAAGCAAAAACTTTCAAGCTCCAGAGATCCCTTATTTTAGGGGCCAGCCCCTTTTCTATAGTATTAAACGAAGGCCCTTGCAATTATGCACAACTTTTGTTCAATATGTCTTAACAAAATATTTTTAGTTTTCAAGATAAAAAGGAAAACATGTGTAAATTTTCGCTCTTTTAGGCGTTCTATTTTTTGACCCCTGTATTGCGCCATTTTGAATAGAGAAATTGAAAAACAAAAACCGATGTGCACAACTTCAATCCTTCTGTTATCTAAAACCAGTAAAATTTCTGCTCCAGCTCTAGTGGTTTCTGAGCCTTTGTCTGGAAATGAAAGCCTATAATTTTTCGTTTAAAGGGAAATAACTCAAAACCGGAAGTGACTCTTTGAAATTATTGACAGCATTCTGATAGAGTTTATTACCGTCTATAATGTCTGAAAATTTGAACAAAATCCATTAAAAAATGAGCTAGATACGAGGCCTCAAAGGTGGCGTCTAGGAAGAAAAAAAAAAAAAGAATAATAAGAATAATCTTAATCTTCAGAATCAGTAGAAGGTCTTCCGTTGGAAACGGAAGACCTTAAAAATCTTTGAAACAATATGAATGAGAGAAATCAGTACAATTGTTTTGAATTTGAAATTTTCACAGATATACATTTGCACGGTCTATCTAAGATCCTAAAAATATTTTGGTAAGTGTCTGTTCCTCGGACTTTCTGAATTTCTCAATGCCTGTTCTTGATGTACAATGTACATGTACCGTCGTAGGTTGTACTTCCGCCTGTAGCAGCTGCCTTAGATAATGCATCGATACCTCTCTGCTGCTTCATGGTCAATTCTTATGTGCTTGTCAGGTGTCATCTCTACAAAACTCCTGAGTGCAGATGCGTAGATAAGCTTTATTAAATTCCTCCTGGTATTTCATTGAACTATGCATCCATAGCTTGAAAAATAAAAGAGAAAAAAGGTATTACATAAATGACTATAATGAACATCATCCAATCCGGCACCAAAAATGCAGTCTAATCCGGCACAATTTCTATTAAAATTAACCGATTCCAATCCAGCACGTGTCAACATTTTTAAATCGAAATATCTTTGTAATAGAATGGGTTATAACAAATAAACATATAACAACGGGTCAGCATTACTCCAAATTATCATTTGTTAGCCACACTCCTGCTGCTGGATGCATAAAACTGTCAAAATCGAAGAAAAAAACAACCCCATGCCGCTTCAAACTCAATCGGAGAAATTCTGCAGTCTTCAGTCGTTAAATGTTCAAGTTTAAGAGACGATAGGAAAAGTAGCAATTAAGCACACTAATAAGCATTTTACTAGCAATTCGACAGTATCTTCGAATCAAGCATACCTGACTGTTAACGGGGGATATTTACCGAAATCTCAGGTACCTACCTTTTTCGATTTGTTCCCGCCGCCATCTTGTTTTGTCCAATCCGGCACGGGATCACGACAGTGATAAAGTGAATGTCTCTTTGTATTAGGGCTGATTTGTTTTGGGTGCAATTTACAGCTGTATTTTTTTTAGGGCAGTAATAATTCTAGCTAAAAAGGGTTTGTTTTCCTTTTGCACACATTTGAATTTCAGACATAGAAAAAATGTGTGCAAAACGGGAATTTGACCAGGTGAGATAGTTACTTGAAAGTAATTGATATAAAACTGTACCATAGTTGTTAGATTGGGGAGAGGTGAAATAAATTAAAATATATATAAACTATTAGGGTGAGAATATGGACAATCAAATCAGAAATAAAACCAACAAAAATTATTATGTGCATTACAAGTATTAAAAGTTTACAAAAACTGTTCAATTTATTAAGGAATTAGTTACAATTACTTTTTTTCCAATTACCCTTATCCCTCAGTCTATAAATTCATAATAAGAATTTCTCATTCATTTAATATTTATTTCATACTTACTGGTTGCTTTTTTTAGCATTTTAGTTCTCAGATATTAGGCCTCCTAGGCTCCTGAACTATTTCTTGTTAAAATTTACATTCCGGTATAATGATCAAGAAATCAACTGTACTAAATTGTCAAAGAGTTATCACAGAGAAAACAAATAGAAATGGAAATATTTTCACAACCTCTGAAAAGGTCAAGCTATTAGTAGGCAGCCAAAAATCCAGACAGTGAGACTTGAGTTATTTTAAGAGTTTAAATTTCTCATGACTTATTATATTTTCTTAATTTCAGATGACAGTATATTCCATTTATGGAATGATGGATGGATTTGACCCTTTCGGTCAATTTGGTGTACGTGTACCAGTAAGTTGCTTCAAATTTATAAAGTCAGACAAGATATTTATATCTAAATATATGCATTTCATATTTTTTTTCCTTTATATAAAGAATAGCATTTCAGGTTTTTTTGTGCAATTTAAAATTGATTTGACATTAAATGTATACAAGTTGACAATAATGGTAGAAATCTGAGAAAAGAAATATCATATATTTTTTAAAGAACATGATCAATAGGCATACTGTTTTAGGCTATATCTGAACAATATGTGACATGTCTTTCTTTTTTATCTGTCATTAACTTTTACTTTGATAACTGAGCTAAAGAAAATAATGGAGACCTTATAAGTAGAAGAGTCTTATGAATGCACATGTATATAAGTTTAGAGCTTTAATATTTTCCATACATTTTTACCTCATCCAGTTTTTTGAGGATAGGAGAAAGTGTTTGAATGCAGTGTTTTCCCTTTATTTCAAAGTAAAGGGTTAGAGATCAGTTGTAACAATCTAGGGGCTGAGGTTTATAAGCAGAATCTCTGTGGACCTATACAACAAATTTTCATTTCAAAGCGGCATTTTTGTCAGTTGAAGCAGTCAATTTTGGAAAACACTGTGTACGTATGTTGTTTAGATCGAGAGCTGCAAATTTTGTCCTATGATCGGAACTCATGACCATTCAGCAGGGAGGGATCTTTTTTGAGGCAGCACCTTCTACCATTTGAAAGTCCATAATTGTATATTTTAAGTGCTATGAAATAGCTACTATCTTTGTTGTGAATATGGTGAAGATACAGACATAGCTGCTCTCTGGTTTATAATGCAAAAATTTCTTAATTAAGGTTTAAAATACATGTACCATATAACTTTGGTAAATGTAACACATGGTTAAATTTATTCTTTAGATAATGATAAAGACAAGTTATTATGTATAAATAAATGATGATAAACTATTAAAAAATATTACAATTGATTGAATTTCTAAGTTTTCATGCATCAGTACTCGATTTTAGGAACCAGTCGGAATTGG
>NW_026932869.1:0-5429 GCF_032062105.1 Saccostrea cuccullata
CTGATTTTTTACACGGCCATTGCACTGACCAGTCACGTCTAATTCAGCTAAACTTAATGTGAAACTAATGCAATGTCCTACAAAGTTTAAGACTTTTATATAAAAAAAAAAAACAATTCAAAATAAAAAGAAAAAAATGATTGCTGCACGACTCAAAATATTTGATTTATTTAATTATCAGATTAAAGTAAACACCATTGAATTTCGACGTGACTTTAATTCACAGTCGCAGTGTTAAGGCTTTGCATGTTTCAAGATTGTCAATCATTTGTCGCTTAAGGTAGGATTCTTCTCTGGTTTCTGACTAGATGAAACATTCAAAGTATATTTGCTTATATGTCTTATATATTTAGGTGTAAGGGATTTAAAAGACCATATTTTTCTTTCCTCATCACAAATGTACAACTTTAAATAGAAAAGGTAAACTGCGCTTGAAAACTAGCAGGGACTATATTTTTGGCGGAATGGTGGCGTATGAAAATATCTTCTTTTCTGCCTCTCAAAATTATAATAGAACATTGAATTTAATTATAACTTTTACACAATGATCGAAGGACTTGAAGAATTTTTCAAATGTAAGTTAAATTTATGATAAGGGACTAAACTTTCAAAATATATCAAATAAATATGATTTTCCAAACAAACTAGAACTATGTTAACTTTTAAATGATTCCAATCAAAGTACAGTTTTGAGCCAAAAATCCATAAAAAGTATTTTTTCTCTCTTAGTAAACGATCAAAACTTTTTGTTTTTGTATCATTTTGTACATTTATAAGACTACTTTATTATATGTGAAAATAAAAAAAAGTTAAATATAGGAAGTATATGAAAATAACTGATTTATCCTAAGATATTAGGAAAAACAGAGAAAATTCGGATTAGCCAATATCCAGTTTAGTTAAATTATTTATGTAAGTTTGGTAATATGATGCTATAGACCCGATATAGTAATATCTTTTTATGCAAAAAGAACAATCTTTAAACTTTTGAAATAGAAGTAGGCATCACATGATTGGCAAAAGTATTTTTTTATTCATAATGTCAAGGAAAAAGATAATGACCTTGACCTGACCTTGCCTCTAATATAAAACGGTCAAATTTAATCTCACTGATACTATCACTTACTGATATTGTCTTCTTGATTCTGTGAAAATTTCATTAATTTTTAAATACAAGAAATATGAGAAGAATCCTACCTTAAAGTTTTCATTAAAGATGTCATTCCGAAATCGCTGAGAATCTCTTCTACGACAGTTTTCTCTCCCGCCATTTTAGTGCTTGCGGAACGCGGAAAATACGTTATGCTCATATAAAGGCCGAGGATACCCGCGTTCGCATAACGTAATAGTGAATCGACATAATGTAAAAGAGTGCGCACAGTATGGCATGAGCTTTTCACATCAGTTAATAGAAACTAAGATTGTCATGAAAAGTAAACATAACGAAATGCAAGTTGACGAAATAAAATTGTAGTATGTGTAAATGTCATAAAGAGTTGATATAATGTAAAGGAAAGTTAACACGATGCAATAGTAGTGTGGGTTAATGTCATAAAGAGTTGACATAATGTAATAGAAGGTTGGCACAATGCAATAGTAGGGTGGGTTAATGTCATGAAGAGTTGACATAATGTAATGGAAGGTTGACACAATGCAATAGTAGTGTGGGTTACATGTAACGTCATAAAGAGTTGACATAATGTAATGGAAGGTTGGCACAATGCAATAGTAGGGTGGGTTAATGTCATAAAGAGTTGACATAATGTAATGGAAGGTTGACACAATGCAATAGTAGTGTTCTGCTATAAGGCAGTGATGGCGTTCCATAAAATTTCCAAAATTTTGAAAGATGTGGCCCCAGGGTCAGTGGTTCCTGTGGGATGGGGTGCACAACTGATAAAGTGGAAAATGCATTTTCTCTTTGTTACTTTGAGATACCTCTGGGTATTAAGTAACCAAAGTAAGCATGCTGAGTGTATGATTATGATAAGCAATGGTGCCTCTTTCAAAATTGTGAATTTCATGGCCTCTGGTTTAAAACATGAATCAAATTCAATCGTTGGAAAGTTGTTGCATGATACTCAGGTGACCTATAAGGCCCATGGGCCTCTTGTTTATGATGAATTTGCAATTTGGAGAAAATTTATGATATGATTATTAAATCTTTAGCTATGAATTATTTTTAAGCTAAAATTAATATGCATTAATTTTGCTCACAACTTTCAATTATCTGAAAAAAAAGTGAAATAATAAAAATAACGTGCTGTAAAAATCACTATTCAGATATAGCGATAAAAACTGCTAAATTTTATTTTGTCATATATTGTGCTAGTATCCAGTAAAGAACATAAATTGCTCAACTATCCAGTCGTTTGATTTCAGGGTTTGCCAGTGAAGCCGATCTGTTAGAATATTTACGTCGATCTGACAATGATTACGGGTACGGGTCTTACTATGATGTCACAGGAATCGTATTTGACCCGTCTCATTCCTACAACTCCGTTCTCCCAGATGCTATATCCTACTCCCTGCGTATGAGTGGAGAGTGGAAAACTGAAGAAAAATTCGCTGATAAATCTTTTAACCCTGGACCTGCATGGGAGTATCGTAAGTCCAATGTTGTCAGATAAATGGGCAATTAGTTTAGGTTGAAGTTGCCCCATAAATGGAGAATAATAATTGAAATCTTCTTCCGATAAATGCTACGATGGTGTGTGTAAATGTGAACGATAGTTTGGTGCGCTTGCTCTGAGTACAATGTCCAAATCATATTGACTGCTTACGAAACAAATTATTTAATGTCATCTAGCCATACTAACAAATTTATTTTGAAGCACATATTCGAACACCTTTCTCATGAGTAACATATAAATGATATACAAATATAAATATATGCCTTACTTAATGGATTATTAATTATCACTGTTCAGAATACACGGGCCGAGGCTTCTTAGGAATCAAACATGCTATAGATGCTGCGATAATCAAGTATTTCAATTCCTCCGTCAATCTGATGGATATCAATACACAGCGAATGCCCTACCCGCCATATCTGGAGAACACGATGGGACAGTTTATCAGGATATCTGTTTCTACAACAACCGTCCTGGGCCTTATTCTGTCGGCCTTACAGCTAACGAAAGAAATCGTGTATGACAGAGAAAAGAAGCTGAAGGTACGTAGCTTACGCAATATCTTAGTATATTTTTCATGCTGATCGGAATACAATATTGTGAGAGATTTGAAATATTTTGAGCAATAGGCCACCTCCCTCACCAAAGCATTTTGGCTATAGAAAAGCAGAAATCAGTTTGGTATTGAAAAGATAAAAATATATAAGTAGTCCCAACCTACCTTCCTTTCCCCAACAGAAAAGGGGGGGGGGTGATTTGAACAAAGTTAAATCCACACTGACTTCATCCATATATCCTTAATGTAATCCATATCAAAGGAGTTCTAAATATTTTCCCTGAAATTTTTCAAGTAAAGAAAATTATCTTCATCCCCATATCCTTGGGGCATAAGATTTGAGCAAATTTAAATCTACATTCCAAAGATGTCTCTGTAAAAATATGATGAAACATTGACTTCCTATTTTATTGATGTTTTTTTTTTTTACAGGAAACCATGAGGATGATGGGACTGAGTTCCTTTGTTTACTGGTTCTCCTGGTTTTTTAAAGGATTTATCTATCTGATCATCACCTTCGCCATCACTGTTCTCATCTTTCAGGCTGGACCCAACAAGATGTTCCAATTCTCGGACTCCTCTTTACTTTTCTTCTTCTATCTGTCCTACGCAGTCTCTGTCGTGTCCTACTGCTTTTTGTTCAGCACATTTTTTAACAAAGGTAAGTGTTTTTTGTTTGTTTAATTGTTGTTTAATGTCTCTCTCGAGAATTTTTCACCCATATGGAGACGCCATCATTCCGATGGAGAGCTGCAATTCTTTCCCTATACTCGACACTAAGGCCATGGAGTATTAAGGGATCTTTTTCGTGCCAACTCCAACTGCGACCTCGATTTAAACGGTCTTATCCGAAGGACCGGTCTCCACGTCCCACAGTGGGATTCGAACCCACGACGTAAGGACAACTCCTTACTTTGCGACTCTAGCTACGCTCTAATGACTGTGCCAAGTGGGCAAAAGAAAGGTAAGTGAACATGAAAAAGCATGATTTTTTTTCATTGCACAACCCTTTTTAAAAAGAAATCCATAATGATACATTGTTCATAATCTGATGTGACATTTTTTTAAATACTGTGAAACTATTCTCTTTTGGCTAAAATTTTAAAACTGGCTGAATTTGTTTATTGCTTGCCATTTAATATATAAGACATAATATAACTTACAACAATTGTGATCTTGTCTATAAACAAATTTAAAATTATTTTTATAGAAGTACCTCTAGCTGTTACATTGGATTAAGCAATGCCAGTTGTTTGAATCATAAGCAATATAACAGTTTGACGATTTGTTTCTCTTTTAGCGAATACAGCATCGTATTTTGCTGGGTTTTTCTTCTTTGCTACAATAATTCCAAACTTTGCCTTGGATTCGAAGTACGAAGATATGACGCGGTCTCAGAAGATGGCGATATGCTTAATAAACAACATGGCTATGGCGTTTGGTTTTACATCGGTATCAGAATATGAAGTGACAGGTATCAGCTCCTTAGAATTTTGTATACCGTATAAGTAGAATTTTTAGTGAAGATTTAATTTTGGCATTATTAGCGAGGGTGCCGAGATCGCTAAAATTGAATATCGCTAAAATTAATTGTGTTTTATTTGTAATAGCTTCTTTAATGTGCATTTTAAAATCGCTAAAATAATATCTCGCTAAAAATAAATTACCTGTTTTTAAGGACAAATCGCTAAATTTGAGTCTCGCTAAAATTTCCACTTATACGGTATTCTTCAATGTATTGCTTAATACATATGCTTTCAACATATTCTGTTCAAGTTTTTTAAAATACATATGTTCCTTATTTAATATTTTAATTTTTATTTCTTAAAGAAAGGTTTATCAAAATACTTGATATCAGGTGATATTTGTTTCTGACAACACTATTCAGGTAAAGGAGTTAAGTGGAATACCTTCACAAAACCACCAACAGTCGATGGGAATTTTTCCTTCGGTGACGCCATCTTGATGCTCTGGGTAGATAGTGCCATCTATCTTTTGATCACGTGGTACATAGACGGTGTCAGACCTGGAGAATACGGAGTTCCGCAACCATTTTATTTTCCATTTACGGTTTGATTGCAATTTATTCGTGGTGTTTGTTGTTGAGAGGGAAAAGGAAAAATAGGGTTGCAAATACAAAGGAAAAAGAGAGTGACAAATACTAATAAAACATTTACCCTGAGATAATATACAGAATGATGTATGTTTGTGACGTTTTGTATATACTCCTATTCAAAAAA
>NW_026932870.1:0-54449 GCF_032062105.1 Saccostrea cuccullata
TCTGTTCCTCTTTTCCTTCAAGACATTAATTTCCTAACAATAGGATTACCTATCCAGTGGTGTCCATCCAAAAGTCGTCGATCAAGAAAGATCAAGTCGATGATCAGGGTGGGCCGACTTGACAAACCCTGAAAAACAGTCTGTAGGATCGTCTAACAAGTCAGTAAATCACGATCCTACTACATGGACGTGTATAAATAGGACTGATCCAAAAAATAATTAGAAGATAATTGCTAAAGGGGATAAGCAAAGGACTGTACAAGAGGTATCCTTGAATTGCATAAAAAGTATCACAAAAATGAGGCCCATGGGCTTTATAGGTGACCTGAACATCATATAAACAACTTTTGATCAATTGAAGAACGAGGTATGGTTTCTGTACAAATCTTGCCCTGTGTTTTTCTGAAAAATAAAACTGATGTTAAAGATGAAAACTAATGCTCTCTGAATCATTGAAATTTCATGCAGAAAAATCATACAAATCATTTTACTCACATGTGTTTTTAAATGCTAATTGTGACGTCATAAACATGTGAATTTTCCCGTATTTTCTTCAAAAATTGCAGAAGACACCAATTTTCAATTGAATTTTCTTTCAGAAAATATTGTCCACAGGCATCGCCCACAAAGATTTTGAGATATATGATTTTTTGTTGTTTTTTTTGCACAACATATCAAAAAATCAAAGTGGGCGACGGCTGTGGACACTATTTTCTAAAGGAAAATTACCCTTGAAATTGGCTAGTTTGAGGCTTTTTCTGTTCAAAATACAGAAATGCATCACATTTATGACGTCATATTTGCAGAATGGTAATTCTTTGTGCCACATTCTTTTCTGATTTATCAAAGACATATACTTAACTAATATTTAAGCCAGTTTCAAAACTTTTTGATGACATTACATTTTTAGGGCACAATAAAGCTAAATACCATACCTTCTTCTTTGGTTCCTGTTTTAAACTAGAAGCCCTTCTCAATTTTGACAGAAGGACAATATCCCATCATTAATATGGAGGCTTAGTTTTGTTACTCAAGCATAGGCAGAGTAGGGTTACAAATAATGCATGTCAAATAATCAGTAATAATCAGCAATCATTACCTATGTCCCTGCCCAAAAGGGATCTCTGACCCTGCAGCAACCAAACATTTCACAAGTTCGGAAAAGGCACCCTTGCTCATCACAAATGTTTGATTAATACCAAGGAGCAGTTTTCGAAGCATCAATTCAGTACTTAATGTGCTTTAATTTTATTTTTTTCATGGATTTTATGCATATAACGTATTATTTTCTATTATCTATTCTTATCCTAATGTATTGACGTTTTCATAATCAACGTACATGGTCAGGATATGCTGGGCTTCATTGAATAACTCACAGACGCATTTCTGTTACATGGCATAATCTTTTTTTCTTCCTAAAACATTATCTAAAAAGTTTGCAACATGTAGCTAAATATGACGATATGAATCGTTGGGTATAGTTTTACACATCCAACCCACCCCGCCCCGACTTGTCTACTTCATTTCTCCAATATGTTAAGATACAACGCTGATGAGTTGTCATGTATTAATGAGGAAAAAGACATTTCCAGTGGAGCCGAGCCGTCTACAGTCATTGGCTGTCTGACAAACCTTTTCTACCAATTTAAAATCATGAGTCCCCTGCAAATTGAGAATTTTTCACATAGATTGTTTCTAAAGAAAAATGTTGAAAGCTCTCCAGCGAGAGTTGTTTGACACAAGACGGTCAACAAAAATATGATGTAAATCCATGTCAGAACTTTCACTAAAATAGACGTCAAATTTGCTAGACGTAACCTTCCCGATGGAACACAATTAAACGAGACGGGCAGTCCTCTTCGTGCTTTCAATAAACTAGACAGTTACATGTACTCCAAGAAGTTGACAATATAGATACTTTATGAAGAGAGTGATGAAGAGAAAAAAAATAGTTATGCATTTAATTGTTGATAGTTTCAACTCTTATTTTCAGGGGATATATTTTTTTTTTGTAATTATTTGATTATGTGAAGACACATGAGGACAGCAACAGATCATTCACTTGGCAATAAGTTAATATTCATTTCTCGATTCATAGCTGAACTAATATGTGATTTTTTTTCAAGTATGTCTAATATTTTATTGTACTATTACCATCGATAGGCCTCAACTTCTAGTTCAAGAATTCCATTTCTTTTAAAGGGAAAGTATGTTGGAAAGGAAAATGTGTTTCACTTTTTATTTTAGGAGATATATATTTTTATGAATATTTATGTATAGAACTTATATTTTATTTCATCTGTCTTAATAGCTGATCATTAAATGTTGGGATTGAATGACGATCTCAGACAAGAATTTATCTTTCCTTTTTAATTAAAAGCGTAATCTTTTATCAATAAATAAATATTTAGAAACCTTTATTTCAAATGTTTACAACATGTATTTAAATATTATGATACGAGTCGTTTGGTGAAGTTAAACGCATTCCACCCCACCCCCACCCCCGGGAATTATTCATTTTTCTCCAAATATTATGTTTCGATTCAACACTGACGTCGTGGTTGTGTGTTTAGGAAGAAAAGGCATTTTCAGTGGAACCGAAGCGTCTACAGTCATAGGCTTTCTGACGAACATTTTTAACCAAACGTACGACTTTCAATAATAATTATGAAGAAAACCTTGGCAGAATCTTTATCAGAATAGACGTCAATTTCCCAGATGTCACTGAAACCAGATTGAACTTTCCAATTATTATTCAATTATATTAACTGTGTCTTTCTGTTTACTGAAACTCATCATTTTAATTGTGTATTTCTTAGAACTTTCTTAACAATTGGCTGTTTTACACAAGATCGACAATTGGAAACTGGACCTTACTCTGTCCACGCCGAAATCCAGATCGTGTAGAAAACACCAAGTTGTAAACCGTTAATAAATTATTAAACGAAGTACCGATGTGTATTTCTACCGGTTAGGCATGGAACAAATAAACAAAATTAACCAGACTGTTGGTTTACAAAGCACCACCACGACATTTGCCTGTGTACAATCTGCGACATCACCCCGTGCACCTCACAGTCTGATGTTAAGAAGGCCATGTGTGAATCACAAAGCACACCGCTAATGCTACCAAATATTTCACATCGGTTGGTATTTAATTTCTCACAAAATATTAAATCTTTAAATGTCATTTATTTTGTCATTCAGAAAATAAATGAAAACAAGCTAATTCAGAGAATTTGCGTCCCCGCTGAAGGAAAAAAGAGGAGGATAGCCCTGTCTTAGCTTTGAAGAATAATTAAATTTTGTACTGAAGCAAACAGAAACTGCCAATATAGATATTTCTGATCTCCAATCCAACTGCTGTTTCCGGTGCATTCGTTTTTGCTAACTCGTTATTCAATAAAAGCGTCTTTCAATTTGGTTTGCCATGATAATTCATGAATTCATTGTGCAATATTGAAACAGTTATAATTCATGTTTTACAAAATTCTATGTGATTGTTGACTTATTTAAATGTTATCATTCTATATGAATGCTATTTTATTTTTGTCACTGGTTAAGGCAAAACATTCATTCGTAAAGAGGGATGGGAAAAACCCGAAGAAAAGAGTTTTGTGAAAGAGGAGAGGGAGAGTAATAGTGCTTCACAGTTTCAAAGGCTTCAGCAGGTTCCTGAGATATAGCGCAGAAACGAAAGTGCTAAATAAAGCAGACGAAAGTGTCAAACAGAGCAAACGCAATTAATTATGAATTTATGACACTGACCTAAAAATCAAGGTCTTCCCTAAGCCATTGGGAATAGTGGTATAAAATTTCATTGCAGAACTTCTGAAGATATAGCGCTGAAACGATAGTTTCAAAACGGACATATATTTTTTTAATTAATGACCCTTGACCACTTCACCTTACAATTGATAGGGTTCTTTCTTGGGCAATGGAGAGTTATCGTGTAAAATTTCATTGCAAAGTCTTCTCGAGATACCGCGTGGTATCGAAAGCGCTACGCTCAGACAGAACTACAGACGGACGGATGGACGTGTATACCGACCTGAAGATAGTATCACCCACTTTCAGCGGGGGACATTAATGTATAAATACCTCAGATGGAATGAGACAGCTATACACAAAACATAAAAAATAGTTCCGGTTTCTTATAAAAAGAAGTCAAATGCAAGAACACGGATCAATGTTCTGCGTAATACCCATAAGGAAGTTACCTCTGATAAAGAATAGAATAAACCATGCGTTTTTAAACATATTTTAAACCAAAGAATTTCTTTTCCTGTTTGAAAATTTGAATTTCATTAATGTTGAAAATGAAAAGGTATGCGAAGACAATCCACATTCACATATATGAAGGCATTTTTGTTGACATTAATGTTAACGTGCTAGGGTAAGGGAGGGTGTGTGTGAGGGCGGAAAAAAGCATATTGGTGAGTCGTTAAGGATGTATTCTGCTGATACGCGGGAAAAAAAAACGTGCATTAAACTTTCCACATGCTTATATTTTTCTGAAAGTGTAGTATCCAAGGAATAATTTAAAGACAAGAAAAGTGTATGTTAATGTTCATCTTAGAGAGACTCAACCCCTCGAACATAGGCCTTATTGGAAAATGGGAAATTTCATTGAAAAAGCTATTAGACCATAGAATACCTCATAAACTTATAAATACAATCAATTCAAACTTAATTTGGCTTAAATTTACTCTCAAGTATTGCAAAGTTGATTTTTTAATATGAGCAAATGAATACCAACTAGAAAACTGACCAGTCAGCAAGGGCCCCGCTGAGGGATAGAAATATAAGGGTGCAGCTTAAGAAATAAGAATTTTACTTGATTACAATTTTTTTAAAAAATATATGATGAAAATTAAAGGAACAACTATATTTTTTAAATTTCAAGATAATTCCTGAATGTCCAAAAACCTGTAAATAGTGACCTTGTATTTACATAAAACAGAGAAAATCTCATGTCTTATTATAACTCTATTAAATGTGTATTTAAAATAAATTATGCAAGTGTTTTATAAAACGCTAGCCCTCAGTGAATGCAAATATCACCCAGGGTTGACCTCAACTACAAAATAAAACATCAGTTGCAGACAAAGATGTTCATAAATTTTTATGTGGCAGATAAAGATAAGCCTCTAAATTTTCTTCAGAAAGCAAGATAATTTATCCCAGGGGATTAATTATGCTGCTCTTTCATCCTTTTCTTTTAAATTTACAATATTAAGAACTTTTTTCAGCAGTAGACAGAATGGGGTTTTTATCTGATTACCTGTTAAAATTAACAGCATTAAGGCAGCAAAAAAAATAATAAATAAATAAATAAATAATTAAAACATTAATAATAAAATAAAGGATATCTTTAATAATATATATATCTTGTTTTTAGAATTCAATAAAACAATAACTCATTGGGTGCAGTATTTTAACCAAAATAAAGTATGAACAATATTAAAATCTCCATCATTCAAAATTGACCTTAAATTCAAAACAAACATTATTTGCAGACAGAGGTTGTACAGTGATTAATCTCAATGTGACAGATAAAGATAATGCTTAGGATTTTCTTCAAGTGGAATGTTAATTAATCCCAAGGGATTCTTGCACAGCTTTCATAGTTTACCATAGGAACCTTCTCAGCAGTTATATCTCTTTGCCCATTCATTCTTATGCATACTTAAGGAATCTACCCCACCACCCCAGCTCCAAACCAGAAGACATACAGAACCAAACTTAGCATCAAAATATGTCTTTCTGCCTACTTAACCACCATACCAAATTTGAACTTAATTGGGCAACCATAAAAAAAGTTATTAGAAAAAAAAACAGAAAATTTGTGGACAGAAGAATGACAGACAGACAGACAGAGTGATTACTATAGGGCACCCGCAAATCCTTGCGGGGCCCTAATTAGATAACTTGTAGCCAAAAATAGTGTTCACCGGTGTCAATTCTAGGCAATTTTTTCCTTATAAAATTTTTTTCGAAAAACCATAGAAAAACATATTTCTACAATTAAACTTTTTCAAAAAATTGTTGTGCAGTTTCTTTAGGTATTATGGTTCCTTTTCATAGCAAAAAAGTAGGGGTTAGTGTACATATAAGAAAGTTTTGATATTTTTTGTATCCCCACCCCTATTCCTTTTTCAGTATTTAATGAAAAAAAATCAAGGCATTTAAGCTTCAAAGTATATGTTTTTATTTACCAAATATTCAAAATTAGTGTGTTAATTTCAGTTAATAATTGGAATTTTGTTAAGAAAAGCTTTTTATGAACAAAAAGTAATCATTTAACAAATAAAACTTTATAACAGTTTGAATGTCTTCTCTTTCTCTTGCCATGCTTGGTTCATGATGTGGTGTTGGATGGTGGCCTTCCTGGGATTAGTCATATCCAGTCCCACCTTCTCAATCTAATTGACATGGTTTTCTCCAGCTGATTTAAGTGATTCTAAAACCCTGCTCTCTTCTAAAGTTCTTCATTTGTGATTCTTCAGTATACAAGACTTACCTGAAAAAAATATTTTAGAAAAATGATAGATTATAATTACTGGTAATATCATTGTTCAAAAAATGTAAAATCATTATTTTTCGTCTATCTGACTTTCTTCTTATGAACCCAAGCCTGTAGTTTACCCTCAAATAATTTCTACATGTTCTATAATGTTTCAGAAATATTCCATTTTTTAACCCGCATAGACCGCCATAGAATGAAGCGACCTAGTTTCTTACCGAATGTAAACAGCTAAAGATAAAGATGTTATCTATTATTTCCTTACAATATGTCTATAAATTTGCGATAGATATTCTGCGTTTAGGAGTGGTGATCAAAAAGTTCGCGAACTAATTCTATATCTACAAAACCACAATTCAGATTAGATTGAAATTTGGTACACATATGGCCATACACAAGTTCTATAAATAGCATATGCTGAATAAAGTTTTGCTCCTTGTTTGTGACGTCACAATATGAAAATGATGTCACTATATAGGTCACTTGTGACGAAAAATGGTTGTCTCAGTCGTACCCGTTCAACAAACCACTGTACAATTTATTGTATATCCTAGAAAGCCCTTTGCCGTAGCATACAATAATTTGTACACAGTTTATTAAGGCAGATGACTTCCTATAAATTTAATCAATGATTGGATTGATCGTGTTAGAGAAGGAAGGCAGATGGTTAAAAATGGTAACTGTCATGTTGCCCAGTGAAAGCATGTTTGAAAAGATATGTGTTTTTAATTAAGCAATTTGCTATCAAAGACCTCCAATTTACACTTTAAAAAATAGTCGAATATTTGAACAATAATATAATTATTAAATACCAAAGATATCGTTTACTTTAGATTTTAAACATATTAGATATGATAAAAAGGAGGCACCCATTCTCTATCCACCTTGAATAAACGTCACTCCGGAGACCGAAGATTTGGATTTTGATGGTCGCCATGCTTATTTTTGGAAAGGATATTCTTATCCACCTATTCTGTTGCCGAGATTTGACCATTTTTGACAAATGAACTGTTCTTGTTATAAAAATTAACTTACATTGAAAGAAATATAAAACTCAGAAAAATCTTCCAGTTTTTGTGACAGAACGCTGCGGAGGGGGTCACGTTACCGCCAATATCACGTGATTCGCGCATGCGCAGAAGAGTGGCTAATGTTCGTTCAAATTGGAGAGGCCTAATATTATTTCTTTTATGGAAGTTATTTAATTAGTTCGCGAACTTTTTGATCTATCACCCCTCGTACAATATCAAAGGAAATTTATCATATACATGTATTAAGAGCTAAAGTTGCATTAAAAAAGATAATACGAATGTTGTCGTCTGCACGCATTTGGAGACCCCTTAGGCCTAACGTTAACATGTTACATGTTTATGCTATGTTTGAGTTTGCGATGTGACAGTATACTAAGTATTTTGAAACTTTTGTATCTATAATGCATAAACACTGCTATTTTCAATAAGTTTGAAAGCACTGGAAACCTACATTTTAGCTTTTCCACTGCTACTGGAACGTCGTCAACACACTTCGGCGCTCTTGGCTGGCATTTTTGGGGACCGCTTTCGAGAATGTACCCGTAGGCCTAATTGTGATCTCGGTAATTGTTTAAAATTTCTGTCGGTTGGCTCTTTTAACGGAGTGCCATTCGGCATTCCTGTCGCTCTGAAATGTGCGATCCCGTCTTCTTTCCATTAGAACCGAGGCGTCAAAGTAATTAACTGTATGACAAGCCTTTTCCACCAATTTAAAATCTCGAGTCCACTGCAAGCTGTGATTTTCTTCACAGATGTTGTTTCTAAAGGACAAGTTCGAAATCTCTGATTGAAAGCATGAAGAGGACTGTTCCTTTCTCGTTAAATTATGTTTCATCGGGCAGGACATGTCTGGGAAATTTGACGTATTCTGAAAAAGTTCCTGAATAGGATTTCCTTCATATTATTGTTGACAGTCCTCTGTCTTTTGTCAAACTACTCTCGCTTCAGAGATTTCGAACTTAAGAAAAGGTTGCAGTGGACTCGAGATTTTAAATTGATGGAAAAGGCTTGTCAGAGTTAATTACTTTGACGCCTCGGTTCTAATGGAAAGAAGAAGACGGGATCGCCCATTTCAGAGCGACAGGAATGCCGAATGGCACTCCGTTAGCAAGACCGTTCAGAGTTGCCCCTGATAGTAGACAATAAATAACTCCTCTTATGGCCATTCAACCATTCGAAAAGATACTTGAAGAAATTAAAGAAACCAGTCCCCGGCAACCGGAGATTTTCTTCACCGAGATTGTTTTTACAAGAAAATTCCGAATTCCTCAATAGCAACGGAAGTTGTACACAAGGCTGAAGACTGTCAACCAATAAACTGAAGTAAATCTTAGGCAGAGCATCTTTAAGGAAAGATGTCAAGTTTCCACAGAGATTACTTAGCTTAGATAAGTGTAGTTCCGAAAAGATTGAAGAGTTGATATTGTTACTGTTCTTGTTAGACCTAGTCAGACTTTTGGATGGAGATCTGGAGATCCATGGTATGATTACTAAAGTAATTAAGAGGAGGAAGAACAAAAAGCTATACGATTCAAAATTGATTTTTAACTAACTTGGGGATGGGGTGTATCGAAGACATGCCAACAATAATAGTAACAAGGCCAACGGTCCTACTCAAAATTAATGGAAAGCCGCTCTGTTGCGCTTTGACATTAGGATATCCGTTACGACGCGTGAACTTTAAGAAATCCATGCAATGGAAAAGCAGCAAATGAATTCAACGGCCAACGAGCCTACAATTCGACACAATCAACATTTTAAGGTAATTTTCTTTTCTACCATTGAGGAAAATATTGCTGAAATTGGTTTACTTTGAATTTATACAATTTTGATATACTACTTTTTATAGGTTAGGTTCGACAATTGTATATTTATTATATATTACATGTACTATATTTTGCTAATGAATGCCTCACCAAAGGTCCTTCGTATTTACGAGGGTTGTTCGAAAAGTCCGTGGACGATGTCAATATTCGTTATATTACTTACTAGAAATTTAAAATAAGAACAATATTATATGTAAAAATATTTGTTTTGTTTCATTCAATTCGAATTAACAGATATCAATTTACTTCGTTTTAAAATCAACATGTTTTGTACCCACGGAGCAACCTTAACGGTAATGCAACGTCAAAACATAGCAAAAGAACAGTGCAGACGAATTTCATTAAACGTACAGAGAATTCTCAAATCAAAGGTAGAAGAATCATATATTTAATTTTCATGGTATGTTTTCTGAAACTTTTAAAAGCCCTGCATACCCTCGACCTACGTCGATATATATATTTTCTGATATTTATGTGTATAACTTAATCTTTTATTTCATCTATAATCATATATTACATAAAAGATGATCAGAAGATGCTGGAATTGAATGACGATCTCAGACAAGAATTTCTTTATTTTTTTTAGCATACTCTTTTCAAAATATAAATATTTAAAAACATTATCTCAAATGTTGACAACATATATCTTACTATGACGATATGAGTCGATGAGTGTAGTTTAACACATCCCATTGCCCACCCACCCTGACCAGATTTATTCAATTTTCATTTGCAAGATCATGTTTAGATTCAACACTGACGTCGTTGTCGTCTGTTTAGGGGGAAAAGGATATTTCCAGTAGAGCCAAGGTGTCTACAGTCCTCGGCGTTCTGACTTAGTCTTTCTAACCAAATAAAACGAGCGAGAGAGGTTTGACACTAGACGTGCGACTGTCAAAAATAAGATGAAAATCCTAGCAGAACCTTTATCAGAATAGACGTCAAATTTCCCAGACATTATCTTCCCGATGGCGATGAAATACGATTCAATGAGGGGGGAACAATCTTCTTCATACTTTCAATAAGCAAGACAAGACAAGATTTATAGTGTTAAAATTCAATCATATTGATACAACCTTCAGAAAAAATTGTGGGTTTTTCCGATTAGAAAGAATGGGACTCTCAGGTCAAATCATTAATTACTCAAACGTTAAAAGATTGTCCATACTGTAGATTCAGCCCTTTGAATGGTTACGTGTGTGGTTTGTCGGAATTAATAATACCCCTCGCACCTGTTATGGCCATACTATTGCGAGTCGCCAAATACATGTGTCGGGAAGTTTAAATACTTTGTCATTTTTTCTTACATGTATGTAATGCGACAAGACTAGTGTTTCCTTCACATACAAAATCCACAAACTTCCAATTCAAATTTTTTTTACTGGTGGAAAATCCATTGATCACTTCTGACCTCCTGGATCATAAAAACAGACAACAAAATGCCGGTGTGTAAACGAGAGCCGACCAAGAAGCCTTCACAGGACACGAATTTTCTCACTCGAGGAATATGGTATCGAACACGACATCAACAATCTCAACAGAGAGGACATATTGGTCAATATCCTGAATTACCCACCATCGCTGCAGCTAGAGAGTAGAACAACGCCAATAGTTTGTTATCCTCAGGGAGTACATCTCAACAGCGATATGATGGTTCCTAATCGGCGATGCAGTGGTAAAAGAATTTGTTGTTCTTTATCAGACTCTACCAGATGACAGACGGCTTAAGTTTTAATCATTGTACCATTAAATGGCACAGCACTAGTCATATAATGATTCTACCAGCTGGAGCAAACTTCAAAAAACTAACTTCAGGAGTATGTAAAAGGCACCCATTCGATCAGATCATCTTGTCTTTCGTTTAATGTCATCATTTCGCCAAGTTCTAAGTCGATACAATGATCTAGACAGCAAATTCAATTTATCATTGAGTCAAATGATTACTGACAATTTTCATGCTTATTGTTACCCAATTATTTATACACTGAATTGACGACGGATTTATCGTTATTTCCCGATAATTACAATGAGCACACGGCGGGTGTAACATGTCGGCAGGGGATGCTCGCTCATCCATGGCACCTGAGGCCTGTTCAGCTGAGAGAACCTTCGCTAGTGCTCGGCAAAATTACTATTGGAGTTATAAGGAATATTGGCGAGCGCTCGCGAACGTTCGTTCTGCTGAACAGGCCTCTGATCCCATCTCTGATGTTTTAGAGGTCCGTGTTTACTCCGCTCCTTAAGTGCATTTTGTATTGTTTTACGCACTTTTGATCTTGAATACTGTTCGTTATCTCCAAATTTTTCATTCAGGTAGTTCGGAGACATTAGCAAAGGAGCCAAGACAAACTTATTAATAAATTCTATCTGCTTTTTTCAGAACAGAGAAAATAGGGTGATCATTGAATGTGGCTATTGATATTCTAAAATAAGTGCAGCCTCGAAGAGACGGAGAGGTTTGTACTATTCTTCTTAGACCAACGTTGATTTCGTATGGAAATCTGGAGATTCCTGATAATGATAAAAAAATAAATAGTAAAAAGTAAATGGGAAGAACTAAAAGATGATATACAGCTGTATCTGAAATAGATATTTTTACTTAACTTGGGGAGGGGGTGTATCAGAGACCTGACATCCTTAACTTGGGGAAGGGGTGTGTCAGAGACATGACATCCACAACTATAACAGACGGACTGGCATATTAAAATTAATGGAAAGCTGCCCTGTTGCGCTTGGACATTTGGATATCCGTTACGACCTGTGAACTTCAAGAAATCCACGCAATAGAAAGGCAGCCAATGAATTCCGTGGCCGAAGGGATACAATTCGACACAATCAACATTTTAAGGTTTTTTTTGCACTATTGAGGAAAATATTGCTGAAATTGGTTTAATTTGCATATGTACGACTGTATTCACTACTTAATATAGATAAGCTTTGAATATTGAATATTCTAATGATTATTCTTCTACTTTGTTAAAGAATGCCTCACCAACCTTTTTTTCATATTTATATTAATGTGTTGTCCTCAATTTTAAAAATTGAACCAATCGTTAGTCAATCGTTGGGGGATAAAAGTTTAACACTACAGAAGAGATTATCAAATCTGTTTCATCCAAGCTAGCGAAATTAATGCACAATCAAACTTGAAATGGAATAACTCTATCTTTTTTTATGGACAGAGATCCAAAACAATTAGAAACCAAAAACAGATTTTAATTCAAAAGCAAGTGAGGAAGGGGTCTTTAAATAGGCATGCAAAAAAAAGAAGATGAGAAGGTCCTTCTTACGTTATCTATTTCATGTTTATTCTGACAAAGCTAAAATAACATTGAGAGAAGATAGGGTAAAACTAGAGTAACCGTGAGCAATGAGCTTATATATTATTAACCCCCCCCCCCCTGGCCTCCCTTATGAATATAATGGCAGTGTCCATGTTTTTTCTACTGGAAGCGCAAAAGATATGACGGATCAAAAAGTAAAAGAATAGGTGCAAAATGGCATTATGTATTAAAGATTCTGTGAAAGTAACATCAAATTTCATTCAGTGCTTTGAGAGTTGTTGCGCTTCAAATATGGGTACGGACATCCCGATTAATACATACAAACCCGCTTTTCAAGCGGGGGGGGGGGTATAATAAGACTAAATACAATAAGCACGATTTGCAAATGCAACCCTTCAATAAAATTTTTTGATACATATTTTATCAACAGCTTCATTAAAAGTGTAAGGTTGAATTAGGTTTGATAAAAGATAAATGTACTGGTATTCTACAACAAGTGGGCCTTGAAAAACATACATTTACGCTAGTTTTGTTCAATGATATATAATTACGGTTGTTCTTAGAGATTTTGTTGTACCATAGTATAACATGAAAATAGGGAAGCACAAATGATTCCATCTTAAAAGTACTGAAATTACACCCTTGCAATAAAACAAGGGTAGGCAGGTCTGAAAAAAAGAGATCCCTCGCTGCTCAATGGCCCTGAGTGCGAGAATAGGACCAAATTTGCAGCTCTCCACTGCAAAGTGGTGTCGTATCCATATATTAGTGAACAATTATCGAGAGGGACGTTATAAAACAACGTACACACAAACGGAGAATCATTAAGCGAGGTGTAGCTCTGCTGAGTGGTTAATTGGGCGATCAAAATATATATCAATTATTTCAAATGTCTGAAATGATGACCACATATAACTTTTAAATGACATGTATGTAAATTTAAAGAACTAAGGAAGTTGGGTTTAATTATTTTAATCATTTTCACATAAGGAAGTCCGTTATGCATTAAAATATCACACTTTAGTTATTGATGTTTCTGGCAATCCGAACATTTTTGAAATAAACTGATAAACAATTTTAAGAACCGTTTTCTGATAGATGTAAATTACGCAAGGCATCCTAGGTCACTATTGCATCTATAAGAACTAGTCCCAACCCAGCTATGTCAGACACACAGCCGCAAGGGATTTAAGTTCATATAAGAGCCCCTTAACTCGTGACCTTTCGCTTGGAGAATTTGACATTCCGGCTGAAGTAACAATAATCTACTTCAAAAAAGTTGTAACAGAGAAATGTTAACATATTTCTTTAGAATCCACTGACTCAACCTTGAATTTAAGCAACACGTCTTCTCTGGCTCACACAAGAGAGATATGTTGCACGTGCTACAATTCAGGCCTTTATATACTGAATTCTTGGGCAAATCAGAAAGCAGAAACAAACGAGACATTACTTTGTACGATTGACTAAATTTGTGTCTTTTACTAATGTAAGTTAAGTTGACCATCAGTCCTAAGATGAAAAGGATCGCTTTCCAGGAAATCTGGAATGTGGTATCTTTGGCTTCGAAATAAAGTATATTTTTCTTCGTAATTACACATGTTACAGGCAGAGGATTAGAGACAGACTAAACAGTTTAAAAATAGAATATCATTTTTAGAGTTTCATTGGAATGCATGTATGACCGTATAAACCGAGGCCCCGTGTCGCAGTAGGTACTGGCACGAAAAAGATCCCCTCCCTGTTCAATGGCCCTGATTGCTGAGTATAGGATAAAATGTGCAGCTCTCCACAGGCAAGTGGTGGCGTCTCCATATGAGTGAAATATTCCTGAGAGGGACGTTAAACAATAATCAATTAATCTTCAATGGGATATGACATGAAGTCATTCACGTGATCAAATTCTTTATCGCTCGAAGAGCGTTAGAGTAGATTTGATCACGCAGCCACGTAGCATTACTTTTGAAAGTGGGGGGGGGGGGCAGCCAGAGAAAAAGAAATTACTTACCTGAAATAGTTCAAAGCAAAAAAAAAAGAATAAGAACAACGTTGCCCAAAGTCGAAAATCCTAATTCAAGGGGGTTGGAAGCCTACTTTTTCCGATGCCAACTTCTTTAAGTACAATTTCTTTTGACCAACAATACTTCATTTGGCCAACCAGCCTTTCAATGAACACTATAGTTTAAGTAATGTAGGGGGGAGAAAGTCCCCCCCCCCCGTTGTTACTTGCCTGTCACGTAACGACTTTATATCATATCCTAATGAACTCTAAAAAATTATATTTTATTTCTTGTATTTATATTCTTATTTCCTTGTAAAGGTCAAGGGAAGTCCATTCTTTGAATCCTTGATACCAGAATATAGGCTCAGATATGTGATTATGGATGGATCTTGCAAATAATAGACTTTTTAAGCCCAAATGTTTTACTGAATACCAATTCTTGTATTAAGAGCCGAAAGAAAATGTTATATTACAATATTTATATTTGTCGATGTCTTTCCTTATATGACAAACTTTCTTGCGTTATTACAGGCAACCCGCGCGAGAAAATTGGAAAGTCTTGACTGTGATGTCATATGACGTCGAATATATAATTTATGTTGCATATCAATAACAAAGTTTAAATAGTGCATTTTGTCTTTGTAATGTGAATAAGACTATTTTAAAGTTCAAAGGGACAGAGAAGTTTGGTGCTAATATGATGTAGACCTTACTGTAGATTTAGCTAACGTAGTAATGAATCAAAAATACACATCATGTATTAAAAGATTTATTGTAAGACCGATGTCCTTGACTTCGCTTACGTCTCTGTGTATGGTTAAAAGGTCCCATCACATTTACACTGTGGACTGGAAGGAATTTAAATACTATAGACATTGTCATTACATCTATAGGGAAAGGCATCCCAATGTTTTTAACCTAAAATTCTTTTCTTTGTCTGCGAAAAGGTGTACTCAGTGAAGGAATATTGTCCTTTAAAAAATTTTAAATCTAAGTTGAAAATGATAAATTTTTCATGTAATCATTCTCAACTTCAGATTGAAAATTAATAAAAGACACTATTGGTATGTGGTAAATCTTTTCTAGAATTCTTACTTTCATTGACAAAATAGAATGATCGAGTGAATTGTATGCTGTTATAAAAGCTGTTGGCCCCCAATATTAATTTGAAATCTATGACCTCGCTTCAGGATGAAAAAACGGCGCACCAAATCGTTACCCATATTGTTCATATCTGGAAGGTTGCTCGAAAGACCCCTACATTCTTTGTCGGGGATCTTTTACATGAAGAAACAAGAGGTCCATGGGCCTTATAGGTCACCTCAGCATCATGCAACAACTTTCAAACGATTGAATTTGGTTCATGTTTTAAGCTAGATGCTATTGCATTCACAATTTTGAAAGAGGCGCCATTGCTAATCACTATACACTTAACAATTTAGTTTGTTTACTTAATACCCATAAGCAGAGTAGGGGAACAAAAAATGCATTTCAGCTAATCAGTAATATTCAGCAATAATCAGAAGTGCCCCTACCACACATGAACCCCTGACCCTAAGTCTATACATTGCACAATTTTTGAAAAGACACACTTAATTGCTTATCAAAAATGTTTGATTAATAATTATTAAATACCAAAGAGCAGATTTCAAACAATTCATTTTCAGTATACAAGTATAGCCCCCCCCCCCTCCTCTTTGGAATCTCTGACCCAGGGGCCTTGAAATTCACAATTCTGGAAGAAGAGCCCTTGCACACCATAATTATATAGGTAGTTCATCTGCTTATTACCCAGGAGCAGAGAAAAAGATTTTCATAGATTTAATGTATTTTCACTATATGATCAATAGAGTCCCGCCCCAAGACCAGAACCCTTGACCCTGAGGCCATAAAATTCACAATTTTGGTAAAGGCACTTTTGCTCATCGTAACTATCTACTTAATTAGTTTATTTAATACCCAGAAGCAGAGAAGAAGATTTTCAAAGAATTAATGCATTTTCACTAAATAATCAATAGAACCCCGCCTTAACATCAGAACCCCTGATCCTGGGGCCATAAAATTCACAATTTTGGTAGAGGCACTGTTGCTCATCACAACTATGTACTTAGTTTGTTTATTTAATAAACAGAAGCAGAGAAAATAAACAAACAGAAGCAGAGAAGAAGATTTTCAAAGAATAAATGCATTTTCACTATATAATCAATAGAGCCCCGCCCTAACACCAGAACCCCTGACCCTGGGGCCATAAAATTCACAATTTTGGTAGAGGCACTCTTTAGGTAGTTTATTTTATACCCAGGAGCAGAGAAGAAGATTTTCAAAGAAATAATGCACTTTCACTATATAATCAATTTAGCCCCGCCCTAGCACTAGAACCCCTGACCCTGGGACCATGAATTTCACAATTTTGGTAGAGGACTCAATGCTGATTACAATCATACCAACAGTTTGACTGCTTGATGTCCAGGAGTAAAGAAGAAGATTTATAAAAATTACAATTTTTAGTGGTTTTGGCCCCACCCCCAGGCCCCAGGGGGGCAGGGACCATGAAATTCACAATTTTTGTTCCCCTTCACCCACAGATGCTTTATGCCAAACTTGGTTGAAATTGGTTCAGTGGTTTCAGAGAAGAAGCTGAAAATGTTTAAATGTTAACGCACGACGACAGACGAAAACGGATAGCAGTAGGTCACCTGAGTTTACTCAGGTGACCTAAAAAATCTTCGGGGATTGGTTCAACATAGCCAAGGAGCAGTGGCAGGCTAGCACTGTGAAAGCGTACGTGACAAGCTTGGGAGACTTTTTAGTATTTTGTGTTAAGGCAGACCTCCCAATTGGAAGAAAGCAAGAGCACCTCCATCGAATGATGCAGTTGTTGAAAGATGCAAAGAAGAGCTTGCGTAAAAAAATTGCACAGCGAAAAACAGAAGTGGAGGCAGATGCGTTAGGTTTGTGTTTCTTGGAAAATCATTGAAAAGCATATATAAGAAAGTAGGTTCATAAGTGACATATAAATGTATATTGAATCAAGTTTCTTTCAACAGGCAGTTTGATAAGTCCGGAAGAAATCAATCAGTTTTAAAAATTTGACTTTGTGGCGTCTGTAGAGGACGAGATTCAGAAAGCCTCACATATCAATTTGACAATGGAGTTATTTGTCAACGTTCGGGACTACATGATTTTCCGGATCCTTATAGCAAATGACCAGAGGGCAGGAGCCGTCCTTTCGGTAACGCACGACGTTATTCAAATACAGCTAAGAGAGGGGGGATATGTCAGCTGAGTGTGAGTTATCCACACACACGCTTGCATCCAAAGCTGCACTAATAAACATAATCAAAACTGCTCTTAAGCACATTCACGCATACACACTCTCAATCTATCAAATGTGTTCTTGTAAAAAAAAAGATAGTCTTGTGAAGAAATGCTGACATGAGTAACAATGAAAATTCCTATTTGGTTAAAAATCTGCCAAGGAAAATTTTTAAAGGAACCTTTAAATTACTGGTAACGAAGTATAAGACGGACTTCAAAGGCCCAGCGATGATCAGCTTATCACCCGAGCTCTAGTTTTTTTTGAGCAAAAATATATCCACCTAGCAAGGAGATTGTCCAACTTCGTCTTCAAGATGCCGGATTCGATTTTCATTAAATGGCCCTCGGGCGAAAAACCTCCACAGCCACTCGACAATTCAGTTTTAAACAAAGGTCTCGGCAGGTTGTGGAACAAAATATTCGGTTCAAACAACCCGATTTCTACAATTAGGCTCAGAAAAGCCGTTGTAACCGAAGTCAGAAGGCCTGTACCCCGTTCAAGGGATGTGCTAGCTAGGCACATGTCCCATGAGCCTACCACAGCCGACAGATATTATCACATGTCAGACAAATCAATGATGGCGGTGACCGTGTCCAGGCTCATAACAACTGTCATGGAAGGGGAAAGTGAAGCACGTTTCTATATTGATTTAAACGTTCAACACTTCAAATTTGTACAGTTAAGGATGCTCAAAAATCCTGTTTTCTTTTATTTAGGCATCAAGAACTACAAAACAGATTGTACAGACAAGCCCCATTCAAGAGGTACATGTATATCTTAATGCACTTGTCTTCATTTCTTCGCGTTTTCCTTCGGTGAAAATGTTTTATTTTCTTTTTAAAATGTCGGTGAAGTATTTTCTTATATTCTAGATATCGCAGACAGGTACTGAGGAAGGTAGTTCAAACCCTAACCCTGTACCCCTGTTTCTGACTCTCCAAAGGTAAATGTTGTTATTGTTATTTTAAAAGCAAATGACTGTTGGAAGCAAAATTTCCGCCACTTCTTCCATTATAAGCTACTTCTTCCATTTTGTTTATTATATACGTATCTATTATACCGAAAAATCATACTTTAAAATAGATGAACTGAAGCACGTAGCTTAAAAAAAATTGTATGATCAATTACTTAAGTCTCGTCATCACAAAACTTTTAAAACTATGAAACTGTATTTTAAAAAATGAATTGGACGATATTTAAACATAGTGTGTTTTGAATAGAAAACGACTTAAACACCTGAAGGTTTTCATAGTTGCCATCAGGGGTAAGCTATCTGGTACTTTTAATATTCCATTTGCTTAATTATTCATTATCTTAGTTTGTATAAACATACATATCTTACTTAATTTTAAATGTATTATAGCCACTTAGGAGATCATTTAATGAAAGAGGTGAGAACTCTAGTAGTCCTGCTGAGTGGATTGGACATAACAAAAGGCATTAAAAAAGTGGTAGTGATTAGCCATCTCCAAGAATCAGAGGAGGGAAGGCTGTTCTTGCTAAATATGCAAAATAAATTAGGATCAGAGTACCAAAAGAAAATAATTGACAGAGTAAAGACATTGTTTAAAAAGTGAATTTCTTGAAGTTGAAGTTACGGTAACCCTTCGAAATGTTGACTATATTTAACAACAAGGTTACATACTAATCAGTTAATGATTTGAAAAAAAAAACAAAAAAAAAAAAACATTCATCCTTGCTTTGTTCGACGATGTACAGTGTACAGGTTTATTAGGAGAAAGCAGTATCATTGCAAAACATCAATCTAGGAAACCATGAAAGATTATACGTTTGCTAATTCCACCAAAATGAGTATTTAAATTACACTTTTCATTGAAAAGGGTAGACGGGTCCGTGATTGATGAGCACTGTTAATCAAAGTAATCAGTATTGTTGTTTTGTTTTGTTTTTTTGGAGATGACCGTATTCGCTTGGCTCAGCAACATAGACTTTTTCTGGTTTACACAGTGCTAAGAGCTATATAGGGAAATTTCTCTGAGATAATTTTACTAGGGGTAGATTACTCGACGTTACCGTTTTTATTACATTATAATTTACATTAAACTGATTGAATATACATTATCTGTTGAAAAAAAGAACGAAAAAAAATAAACATCGATACTTTTAAAAGCATTTCTATTTTATAAGTAAATTTGAATATTAGGAGAATTTATTTTTAAAGCATGGAATCGGGCATAGATGTTATGTATCATTATTTTGTTAGTAAGATATTAATTAAGATAAGAATTTTATCCAAGTTTAGCCCTTTAGATTAAAGGAAATTTTCAAAGGCAAAATATGCAAAATAAATCCATTACGATTAAGGAAGCGTAAATTCTTCATTCAGCATATGCACATAAAATATTGGTTTTGCTTCTGTTAATCTTTTATAATCGGCGCAGGTGATTCCGGTATCACGAACATAAGGCTATTCGTGATAGAATAATAACATCTTTTTTAAGAAGAGGATCATCCATATTTATTTGAACTGATGTTATTTCGCCTCATAGACTGTAAATGTTTTATTTAACGATTTTTGTCTTTTTTTTCTCCCGCAAGTACTTACCTAGGATTATCGTATAAATTCATTTAAAACTCATGTTTTCCGTACATCTCTTCACTTTCTTAATTGATTTCAAACTGTCATGTCTTCGCGCCTTTCAATATAATCACTTCCTACAATGTTGGCATACGTGATAATTTTCTGTTTGATAATTGGTATTAATTTCAGTATACAAGAAATTTCAGTGCACAAATTAAGTAAAGACAACTGTTTGTCCGCTGCGTTCGGGGAACAAAGTGGAGTTTTTGAGGTCAAAACGAGGTCAAAATTAGAATGTGCTGCCGAGTGTTCCAGAATGGGATGCAGAGCTTATAGATTTGACAAAGTAGCGCTATCTTGTTGGTTTAGTTTTGCTGCTATTAACGATGGAACAAAAAAATGGTATTGCACAACTTATGAGTGTAAGTAATAATTATCGAAAGTATTTATTTTTTGTTTTCTTTTTCGGTCCCAGCAAATTGCTTCAATTGAATTACTGTAAGCAAATTTTTTCTCGCTTGATAGATATATTTGCTATCGTATAATTGCGAATATCAAATTCCAATGCTCAGTTACAAAAATTCATAGTTGCAGAACATTTCATCGGATCGATTTACTAATGTTGTTTTACGCCCCGAGATTCGAGACTTTTCAACTCTGATAGAAACTTCACTATATACCACTGAGGGGCTTTAAATTTTGACCTTTACTCGGCACTTACGGCCATTGCGCAGTAAGGGATCTTTATCGTGCCAAAACCTACCGTGACACGGAACCCCCTTTGTTAAGGTCATAACGGAAGAAGCCGCTATTTCCACTCCAAAGTGCCGAGAACTTAGCGAAGGAACATTTGCTACCAATTTGTAATCGACTAGGTCAGTCCCTACCATCGGATTGAAATAAAACATTATTCTGCAGTTTCTGCCTCATCTAAATGAGCAGTCCTTGTTTTTTCAGTTCCTGTCATCTCCTCATATTGCTCAGGGTCGTTTGAATCCTACTTTGGAATTTGCCTAACCCTCAAGACTCGGACTAGTGAGAGAACGTATGATGACATGCAGGGTGGCTGCGCGCGAATTGGTGGTGAACTGTTTAAAATAACGGAAATCAACAATTACAAGTTATATGTTTTAAAGTATTATGCAATCGGTAAGTATATGTTCAATGTAGAAGCATAAGAAAATGACTTTCTAAATTTTGTATTTTCGCAAACATAAACTCAAATCCGGTAAAATCAAAGTTTATTTCATGACAGGGTTAGAAAATATTAATGAAATACACGAACACATAAACAGCTTAGATTAATTTTTTGATGTGTAGCCCTTTATCTTCGTAAATCATAAGAAAACATTTCAGAAAAATTTACTCATATCCTAGATTTTTTAAATTATGCATAAAGCCCGATTATAATAGAAACTGGCATTTAAACCCCTTATTTAAAGAGCTGGGAGTAGGGGTAATTAATTAACTATTTTACACTGGTATTAGAATTATTAATCAATTACCATTAAACAGTTCTTTGCTTTCAACGACGATTTTATGGCCTAATTGCTGAAGACATGATTGATTCTATTTCTTTGAAAGAATCCTGATGTTTAAAGTATGACCACACGGTGTATGGTGAGGTCAAAATAGGCGATCGAAGTTTTATATTAGAATATATCAGAAATATTCGTAAAAACTTGTTTAGTAAGTAAATGTATAAAAAAAAAATCATCTATTTAGAAGCACCCTCTGGTGGTGTAGGTGCATTTTTGTTCAAATCATGTTCCAAAGGGGTATGGCAGGGCCATATTAGATGATTTAACATATAGGAAAATCCCAAAGGGAAGGGATTGCTATGAGAAATATTTATTCTTAAAAATACTCTGATCTGCTGATTTCTGCCTTTTCCTGGCCAATGTGCTGACGTGAGCATTTTGGATCCATGGCTTTTTATTGGTTTTTTAAAGGACACTTACCTGGGGAATATTTGGACCCAATAAATACTTGTATTTTTCCTATGTAATTTGTAATACCAGCTTTGGTTGATTACAAAGTCGGATGTTAATTTCCGTGCACACAACTTGAAGAAATCAGAAATTATTAATGGCACTATGCCACTAGTACTCGCACATATTGACGAAAAGAAAACATCACTCCACATTTCTATACAGGACTTCAAGAATTTAAAATGCACGAAATGATAACAAATCTCATTAGTCTGATAAAATGTTTTTCATCGGATTGTATATTTTGTAAATTCAACATAAAAACTATACTGATAAGTACTAAAAGTTTTAAACTATTGGTAACTTGTAAATTTGAGGTTTTATTCATTTCGCAAGTATCTAAAACTACCCGGGAAGGCGCCTCTGGTTGGTGGTGGCATTTTCCCAGTGATGATGTCGTTTCTAATGTTTTCCTGCCAGGTAAATGTAACATATGGAGATAACGAACAGTATTCAAAATCAAAAGTCCTTTTAAACAATACGAAATAGGAGCAAAGCAAACAGGCACCTCCAAAACATCGTCTGTGGGATCAGGTGCCATTGAGAAGTAGGCATCCACTGCCAACAGGTCAATCAACCCGCCATGTGCTCCTTCCAATGATAGGAAACTAACGGGAAAATCTTTTTTTTATATTTTCCCCCACTATTACGAGTCTTAAAATTTTTGGCTTCTAATTTCAAAATTACATGACCATGAAAGCAATATTTTCCGAATCGTATACAATGTAATATCGACTCTATACAAAATTCTTCATTGCAGGTCTTGTAGGAAATGGCCTCTACGCCATCCAAGGAAGATTTACAACATGTTTTTTAATAGATAAATGTTGGCAGAACACGGACAAGTCCGTGGCAGTTTCGTATTCCATTTTTGATTGGTTTGCCAAGTATGGAGACGTTCTTGCAATTGAGGCTAAAACGGGAGCATTTGATAATTACGGTGTAGATATAACAACGATCAATGGATATATATGTGAAGAAATGTATTAACCACAAGATGTACAAAAGAAGTATACAATGACATCACATTTTTTGAAGTGTTAATTTTGCTTTAATTTTTTAAGAATTATTACATAGATATTTTTTTGTTCTTACATGTAAAAAAAAGATTGTTGAAATATTAAATCAATAAAAAAATTGAATTTGAACTTCTGTCCGTTATACTAGTTATTGTCTTTGACGTATTTCAAAAGTACATTTTGTGTAACTGTCAGATAACGAAGCATATCCTTTTCTTTCATGTAAAAAAGAGTTTTGTGTTTCATATATTGCAATTCGTTCGGCATTCTTGATGTCAGACGGATTATCGAGTAAAATGAAAAATAAGAAGCAGAACAAACACGGACCTCCAAAACATCAGAGGTAGGATCAGGTTTCATGGAGGAGTGAGCATCCCCTGTCGACCGCTGTGTGCTCCTTGTCACGATCATAACCGGAAATAAGTTCAAATAACAGAAAATACGTCGTCAATCCGGTATATAAATAATGGACTAACAACTAGTGTGGAAAAATGTCAGTCAGCATTTGACTCAAGGATAAATTGTATTTGCTGACTAGGCCATTGTATCGTCCACAAAACATGAAATGAAGACTTCAAACGGTACTGCTGGTATTCTTGCTTCATTAACAATTTACCTCGTTTGATAAATTGTTCATACGAAGAGCATGCTCTTGCGTTTCGAATCAACTGAGATATATAAGCTTTGTTGGATTACCATTAACGTCTTTTTAAAATATCGAAATATGAAACAGATGTGCCAAACTCTGTGTTCTCTTTATCTCAGGCTCACCAGGACATATCGTATCGACATAAGAATGGAAATTACCATTAATTGACAATACGTTGTCGATATATTTAAATGTCGAGTTGAAGGCCACAGAATGTGTATTCCTCTTTTCACGAAAGAGATTTTAGGTAAATTCTGCTTCATATGAATACAAAAATAGGTCTGCCTATAACGGGGCACAATTGGTATCTATGGCTGGGTATTCCATGGATTGTTGGAAAATTTGGTCTCCATAAACAAGATAGATATTGTCAATCAGAAATCAAGCATCTTTTTGATGTCAAAATCAGAGTACTTGGCTGAAATAGTACCGAATCGGCGTTAAACATTTCAATCAGGGTACTTATGTGTAAAAAGAAAGGTAATGTTTAAAAATAATACTCTGACATGATTTTAAAGCATTTTAGTGTAAAAAGGAATTTACAAAGAGAAATTTTCATTACCTAAGCACTTCTTAATGATTGAAGATGGCATTTAAGTCTATAGATAAAAGTACGTTTAGGAAAATGAAAAAAATTACTACAAATATAAATAAATGCCATGGCGGAAAATGTTGTTAACCATTAGGAAGAGATAAAACATTTTTCACAGGATATATTTTATGGGAACTAATTTTTATTGAGCAAAACCAAAAAAGGAAAACTCTTCAGGGACAGGACATGGTCATAATGTAGGGCATGTCCCACTTTTACAAACTGATTCTAATAGATGATTATTTCTATACACGCTGAGTACTCGGCCCTTACATATCTGTTATGCACTCAATTCCATTGAATCTAAGGCTAAGTTATTCTGCAAGTATATGTTTATTCAAAACAACATTATTTTATAGATCGGCGTTTGCCATCTCCCGAGTAAGGCCATAATAAAAATAAGAAATTTGTTTTCCGCCCCGAATAGAAATTCTGTTTAATTCTTGGAATCTTCATAAATGTTTAGTCTTAATTCTCATGTTTTTGCCATTCATTTTTTTTGTGTGACATGACCACAGTGTAAGTAATGACATAAGTGATTGTGGATTTAGCAGCAAAGAAATGTCTTTTTCGTTTTTAATGCATCAATTTGATTTCATTTGGAATTGATAACTACTGTTGATCACGTGACTTTGTGCTATTTTGTCTCTTAAAATGCAATTATTCAGTTAGCTGCAGCTTTCTGCTTGAGAAAATTTACAACTGTTGATCACGTTGTGTAGCTCTAGTCAGTTAGCTGCAGCTCTCGCAGTTAGCTGCATTGCAAAAACTCTCGATTTACGCCGCCCTTTTTTTGTCGAAAATTCATCAAATATTTTGTACTCCAATTATTGATACTTTATTTACCTTTCAATGGCCCGAAACAATCCTTGATGGACTTGGATTGTCGGTTGAAAAGATTCCCATTTTCCTCAACTTCTACAAACGACCCTTCTTGAACCGTTAAGAGGTAAATAAACATTAAGAAATAGGAGTAAATTGTTTGGTTTAACTTTCGGATATTAAAGCTTGGAAAAACAAAATACAATAATACCTGAAATGAGCGACAAAAAATGGGCGGCGTAAATCGAAAGTTTTTAGAACGCATGGATCTGAAGCTCTCTGCTTTATCTGTTCGAATTGACTCAAGCAGAGAGCTACAGATCTGCAGCTAAGTATTATGAATCAGGCTTCATGTGCATGTAAAGTTTATTTTGTTAGTAATACCTGGATGAGTATTTGGCTCAGCTTATGGTGCCTAACTTTAGAAATTATTGTCGGCAGGGGATGCTCACTCCTCAATAGAAGATCTTGAAAATATTTTTTTCATGAATGGAAAGCAGTATGTGCCATAATTGTTATATGCAAGTCACTTTGGTCATTTTATACCAAATTTTTCTTTTGTTTCAGCGTTTTACCAATCATATACATGTACCAATAAAGTTAATCAACACTTTTGAGGTCCTGAGGTTCAATCTGGCTGCGGGTTCCGTGCCATAGGGCAGCACATTAAATTGCCACATATTCGGAAGTGTTACTAAATTTGTTTGCACACACCATTGTAATTATGAGACTAAAACATTTGAATAATAATGATTCATTGCTTAAGTAACTCACTCAGTGAGGTTTTATCACCATTTAATACAAACTCGACTTTTATCCTGATGAAGTCAGTCAATAAGATTTTTATGCCCCCCTTCGAAAAAGGGAGGGCATATTGCTTTGCCGCTGTCTGTCGGTCCACTTAGTTTCCGTTCATTTTCTTCGCTACCGTTGCACATACTGAAATGAAATTTGGTATACGGATATATCACATTAATATATAGGTCAAGTTCTGTTTTGAGTAAAATCGCACCATTTTTGACAGAGTTATGTCCCTTGGACTCAGAAAAATTTCAATTATTATCAGTTTCCGTTCATTTTCTTTGCAATCGTTGCACATACTGAAATGAAATTTGGTATACTGATATATTACATGAATATCTAAGTCAAATTCTGTTTTGGATACGATCACGCCATTTTTGACAGAGTTATGCCCCTCGGACTTAGAAAAATTTCAATTATTTGCAGTTTCCGTTCATTTTCTTCGCATTAGTTGCACATTCTGAAATGAAATTGAGCGTACAGATTTATCAGAGTTTTTGACAGAGTTATGCGCTTTTGGATTTAGAAAAAATCCCAGTTTGGGGGGAGGGGGGCATAAGTGTTTTACAAAATCTCTTGTATTATCATGTGAAACACCCAGCTAAGTTATATCAAATACATGTATATAGGGAAAAATTATCTTCTAATTTGGTATTTTCCACCATTAATGCTGATTTAACGGTAGCAAACTGCGTTTTACTGGCGACGTTTTGAATGTGAAGATAGTGAGGAGATAAAGTATTCATATTTCCACATGCGCAGTACCCCACGTTATCAGAGGAATTTTTTTGTACGTCGTGAGCGTGACCTTGAACTTTGACGTACTTTTAAATCATGTTTACATTATTTTCAATTAGACAGTAGCTTTTGAAAGGAAAAGGTCATGAGTCCGTTTTTAACATGTGTATTTTCTGTGTCAAGGCCGTCTAAAAACACTATATTCAAATTTGATTTTACTATAATGTTACTTGAAGGCCCTCCATTTTTAAAACATGTGGCTCCAATCAGCCACTTACCTTCGCTTTCAAAGGTTATGCCATATTCAATGTAGTATTTTTTTTTAAAAGCAGGTCAAACGTCAAGGTAAAAAAATTAAGTATATATAAAAAAGTCTTGTCACAAGTACATGAAACACACATAAATAATCAGAACTGAATTATGAAAGTCCTATTTCTCCTCATTCAAAAGATATGACCAAAGGTTAAAGTTTGTGTGACTGACGGAGAGACGAATGAAATTTTAAGTCCCCCAGTTTTTCGAATAACAAGTTGGATCAAGTGCAAATTTTCCTTCCACTATAGAAAGATCAAGGAGTTGATCCTTAAAAATGCAATATGAATATTAACTGTACAATGTAAGTACAAGGCCCGGTGTTATTTTAAATAAATTCACATTGTATAATGCAAAACTGTTTACTGATATCAAACAAGAAAGACAAGACTGTATTGCAAATATAAAACAAGAGGCCCATGGGCCACATCGCTCACCTGAGCACTGCGGCTAAGAAAAAGTAGAATTGATTATTGAAAAGTTTAAATCCAAAAGTAGTTCCATGACCAATCAGGGCATTGCTATTCAAAAAGATGATCAAAAGAATACTATATATTTCTATGTAAATCAAAAAGAACAGGGCCATTTTGGCCCCGCCATACCCACCAAAAGGAATCATGATTTGAACAAATTGAATCTACACTACCTGAGCATGCTTCCATATAAATATGATCAATCAGGGCTTTGTTATTCTTGAAAAGATTTTTAAAGAATTTTCCTACATATTTCTATGTAAAACTTTGGTCGGCCATTGTGGCCCCGCCCTACCCCTGGGGGTCATGATTTGAACTAATTTGAATCTACACTAAAAAGGATGTTTCCGTATAAGTTTCATCTTTATTGGCAGAGTGGTTCTTAAGAAGAAGATTTTTAAAACATGCCACCTAAAAATTTTCATTAATTCCCAATTATCTCATCAGAAGAAGGGCGTGGCCCTTCATATGAAAAACTTGAATCTTCCTTCACCCAAGGATACATTGTGGCAAGTTTGGTTGAACATTGGCAGTGGTTCTTAGACCAGAAGTCGATTAAATGTGAAAAGTTTACAGACAGACGGGAATTACCAAAAGACGTAAGCCAAACAAAATGTATCTTCAAAAAAGCTAGAGCCTTCGGCTCAGGTGAGCTAAAAATGAAAAGAAATACGGGTACTATAATTCTCTAAAAACCACTGCCGCACCTTGTGCTTAATAACATATAGACTTGGGAAATGTTAACGTCGTCTTATCTTCATTTTCGTTTACGCGATATTTGAGCAGTTACGGATCGGTGGATACCAGTGACTGTTCCAGGTGTTACACTTGGGGATATGTTAACGTCGTCTAATCATCATTCTGGTTTCCGCGATATTTGCGCCGTTACGGATGGTTGGATACCAGGGTCTCCCCCACGTGTCTGAGTTCCACGGTCCGTTGAGGAAGGCGTTATGACAAGTGTTATACCACCACCCTCCTTTGTTGTGGTCTGCGCAGTTTCCCGCGTGTAAGTCGGCGTCACTGTCGTGTGTACTGAACGCTATACCAGACAGGTCTTTATCACTGGACCCTGTATTCAACATGCTGTCTCCTGTAATAAAATATAAATATTACACTATAATTGGGCTTAAATAAGTCGTGTGGCTTTGTCAACATAATCTGTAGTCATGTGCTAATTAGGTAACATTGAGACCTACTTAAGCCACGAACATGAAAATGTGAAGTAGCAGAAAAGGATTTATTTTGAAGAGGAACATTTGTGCAGTGACGTAACATCGAAGCATCCGAGGGGAGGGGGGCAGCAGAGAAAAAAAATACTTACCTGAAAAGGTTGCCAAGCGAAAAAAGATATTTGTTCAAACTCCAAAATCCTATTTCGGGGGTAGGGGGTCGAGATTGTAGAGGAAAACCTTTTTTTCAATACCTACTTCTTTTAGTGCCACTTTTTGCTAAAAATGCTACAATTCCCATATTTCTGAATACAGTAGCAAAACGGGGGATGGGGGAGGGCAACCGGCCCTTTAATGAACATTTTCAATAGTGAAGGTTATGTCTGGAAAAAACGGGGGCAGATCCCCATGTTGCTACGTGCCTGTTGTATCCTATAAAGGAATGTGTTGTAGTTTAAAGGAAACAAAGAGTAACTACACCACTCTAAGAAAATGTTTTTAAAAAAATAGAAAAGAAAAAAGTGGCACGAAAAGCACACGTGCTCTAGACCCTTTTTCAAAAATGGTACAAGAAGTCTCTGAGAGACCGTAGCTCTAATGGTCTGTATATATAAGATTCCTTTGACTCGAACCCATTTTTTAAAGTGTGACATGTACAGGGGAGGGTCAGAGAAGAGGCAGCACTGGAAAGTGGGATTTCAGGGACACCAGCTGAGTCGCAACTTTGAACCTTTCTACAACTTTATTTCGTAGGTCTAACTATTGAGAACCGCGAGAAATCAGTAAATGTACGATTCTTCTACAAATTAATCATAAAAAATGTTATCGCCATTTAAACGGCCCTGTCGCCGACAAATGAGGCATTTTACGTGAAAAAGCGACCTTATTCAAATGATGCTTCCATTTTCGACCCAAATCCAAATTCATATATTGAGGCAGTAACCATATATTCTGTTTGTAATGCAACTTATTTCTACATCTAACCTTACAAATGAGTCATGAAACACCTACCCGATATAGACACATCTCTGCAGTTAAAACTAAAACGTCAAAAGCGTAAACAATGATTTACGAGGGGTTATCAAAAAGTTAAAGGACTGGCGCTATAAAATAAAAATACTATGTTAGCTGGGTTATAGAAATTTATTGTCGACTTGAATATATACAAAAGTTGAAGTTATTCTGAAAATTTCAACTCTGTACTTTGCAAAACAATAATTTTATCGTAAAATAAATAATACAAGTTGCGGTAACAAAACTGCTGTATCCGGACAAGTATTATTGCAAATATGCAACGTCACCACGTCATGAGTACTCTCCAACTGCGACAAAACACAAACACTCTTCATGGCGATGTATCCAGGAGTGAAATATGGACTGATATTAGTCCTGTTGATAAGATCCAAGTGTCTAATTTACTGCTGACTTCAGCCCTGTGATGAAATTTTCTCCCTCGTAAATCGCCTCTCAGTCTTGAAAAGAGCGCAAGGTGCGAGATCCGGTGAGTACGGTGGGTGGGGCAGAATTTCGGCTCCTAGCTGTAAGTTGATTGTAAGTACAGTCACTACTGATATGTGAGATGGAGCATTGTCATGATGTAGAAGAATGTTTTCCCGATTTATGTAATATTCAGGCCTCTTTTTCCTAAGGGCGCCTAAATTCTTTGATAAAACCTAGAAATATAAAATCAGCAGTGCAGTTGCGTGTTAATATTTAAAAAAATATATTTTTGTTAATAATCAAAATATTCGTTCGTTTTTATAATTGCATAATCAATATTTAAATTAATTGTATTACTTATTACTTTTATTGGGTATGTGTGGATTAAATCAAAGTTTGGCCTACAGTACTTAATATTTCTTTTAATGAAATAATAGTTATATCTAACCTTTGAGTAATATTTTGCATTTACTGATCCCCCTTTAGGCACAACATGACTTAAAATAACTCAACGTGTGTCAAAAAATATTATTATAACATGTGCTTTTCACAAAATTGACAGACTCTGGCCTTTTTGGGAGGGGGTGAATTAGACCCAATCCACTGCATTGACATTTGTTTACTTTCCGGGTCAAAATTGGATATCCAATTGGATTTTGTCTACAGTTATGATTCGGTCCAAAAATTTTGTTGATCATTGCGAAATCGGCACAGAAACTTTTTTGATTCTCCAACTCTTCTGACTTTTTCAAAATCTTTTAAGAGTCTTGGCACCCATCTTGCACACACCCGGGACATTTTCAAATCTTTGTGTGCAATGTTGTAAATGGATCCACACGAGATAAATAGATCTTCACTCAACTGCGTTTATTTAATCCGTCTATCCGAGTTTAAGATTTCCCTTACTCGATGAACGTTATCTTCAGTCGTGACAAGTTTTGGGCATCCGACTCACAAATCGTCTTCACATGAGTCTCTGCCGTCTCGAAATCGTTTATGCAACTTAAAGACAAGTGATCTCGACACATTTTTACTTTCCCCTACCTGATCAAACATCTCCATGGTCTCTTTTGGGATATTTACCAAGTTGAACACAAAACTTGATAACATTCCGTGAAAAACTTTCCCCTCCGGCGTCATTTTTCACTCTCGTACAATTTTGACCAAACTCAATAAAAAATGGTTACTGAATTCCACAGAATGCACAAAATGCAGTGAAAATTTAAAATATTACGGCACAGTTGTATAAAGTCAAAGTGTAAAAATTACGGGAAAGTTTGATGTGATATAGTCATTATTTTTCAATTTATTTTTTACACTTTAAGATCAGAAATTGTCACATTTTGAGGTTGCACCGACTAGACAAAACATCGCATATGTTAAAATGTAAATGTTTTAAAAATAATAATTTAAATGTAAAATCTTCATAGTATATAGGAAAAATGTATATTTACTTATACTTCAAATTTCATTGAAGTACCTTGAACAGTATTAATTTTATAGCGCCAGTCTACAAACTTTTTGATAACCCCTCATAAGGTAGGATTCTTCTCATATTTTATTTCTTGTATTAAAAAATTGATGAAAACAATATCACAAAGTAATGGTATCAGTGAGATTAAGATTGACCGCTTGATATTCGAGGCAAGGCCAGGTCAATACCTTTGAAACGGTTGGGAGTTATATCCCTTGTGTTATATTGTATAATTAAGAAATAGCTGTAAATAATGTAATTAACAGGTTATTTGATTAAATGACTTTACAACAAAGAATGTTATAAAAATAAACATGCACTAAAAATAATTGTTTAGTTAAGGCGAGAAAAGTATGCTCAGAAAAATGTTGCCAGAAAGTCACTGAAATTTATCAACATAAAGATCATATAAGTAAGCAAATGGTCAGTGGCTTCGGGGTCGAACGTTTATAACCAAATTGCTGGTGAACGAAGCTTGGTCAGCGACATTTGTAAGTTAGTAATAATCTCAAGTGTTAAATTAATTAGTGAAGAAGCTATTGATTATATTGACAATAGGTGAACATGTATAGCCAGTTGACGGATATAGCATTACCAAGTGACGGGTTTAGCCAAGTGACTAAAAAAAGTTGGCGATTAGATTGTAAAAGCCAATTGGCTGTAGTGTTGCCAAGTGGCTAGAAATACCTTGGGGCGTTTGGTATTGACTTTCTAAAGTATTGCCAAGTGGGTATAGTCAGTCGTCGTATCTATAGCCAAGTGGAGTCGGTTATAGTCAGTATCTATAGCTTAGTGGCAGGAATATCTGTACTGTAAATATATTGTTTAAATTTAGGGGTGGGACAAAATACAAATCTTGCGATACGATACTTATCTCGATACATTAGCACGATACGATACGTATCTCGATATTAAGCTAAATTATAAAACTATTCAAAAGTATTAGCATTTTTAAAATATTTCTTTTTTTTTTGTCTTGACATTAAATCAACAAATTATTCTATATCAGATTATGTGTGCTTTGAAATTAATTCTTGAAGTTCATCAATTTCATTGACTAAAACTTTACAAAAACAACAATACATGTACATATTATTATTACCAAATTACTTTTGAGTAGTTGTTTACAAACAGTTGTGTAGTTCATCAGAGACCTCTGACTGAAATTCATTTTAAAAGCATCACATCTACATTATCATTAATTGCTTAAAGTCTGTAGCAAAGCTCTGATTACAAAAAATGTACGAGATGGACTTACAATCAAAAATATCTAATTGTTCTGCAAACGATACTTTCTGTATATAGCACGCATTACATACTGAAATTTCCTTGTCCAGTTCTCCGAGGCTGCTTAAAAGTAAAAATTTTTTACCCCTAACCAACAACTTATTAGTTCTAAAGTGTGTTTGCAATAACCAACATCGTCTGTTCGCTTCGTATAAGCCCCCATTTTCCGAAAACAGATACTTTCATTTTCAATTTTGAATAGGTCGTTCCCGTATCGTTTCGTACCGATATTTAATTGCTTGTATCGTAAACCGTATCTAAGAGGAAAATATCGGTATGTATTGGTATATCGTCCCACCCCTATTTAAATTACACACTATAGGCAAGTGTCCTCTATATTTGTATATAAAGCATTTGCTGATTTGTATATTTTGCATTTACTATTGTCCTTATAAGACTTGACATAACCAAGTACGAGCTCAAGTAGATCGCTCGGGTCCCGCACGTTACACCTTTTCCATGGATATTACGAATGAAAAAGTACTGATGCCAATCATACCAATTCGTTTTGCATAGAAAGATATTACCACAAAGGGCCTATAAGATGATTAAAAAATTGACATAAATAATTTAACTACAATAGATATTGGCTTATCCGAATTTTCTCCATGTTTCCGAATTTTTAGCATTAAGTTGGCTTTGAAAAAGTTGAAATCACTACCCCCCCCCCCCCCCCCCCCCCCCCCTGGTCAGAGACCAGAACAGCTTATGCTTGTCAATTTTTTCAGGATAGTAATGCGTCCGTCCGTCAGAGACCAGAACAGCTTATGCGATAGTAATGCGTGCGTCCGTCTGTCTGTCTGTAAACAAATTTACAAAATGCTACTCCAACAGTTTTGGTCTGATCTTAACATAATTTATCACACGAGTAGACTATTCTAAGATACATAATTCTGTGCGTCGGTTTTTTCCTACGATATACGGTGTTGCACTGGTTACTCAAAATAAAAATTTCTGTGAAATGCTTTCAAAATGCTATTTCTCCTACAGTTTTCGTCTGATTTAAATATAACTTGGCACAGAAGTAAACTATACTAAGATACATAATTCTGTGCATCGGTTTTTCATTTCGATGAACGGTGTTGCCATGGTTACTAAATAAAAGAAATTTTATAAAATGTTTTCAAAATGCTTCTCCTCCTACAGATTTGGTCTGAATTCAATATAACTTGGCACACAAGTAGACTAAACTAAGACAAGTAATTCTGTGCAATTTTTTGATTTCGATAAACTGGAAATCCACATCCAAGGAAGGCCGCAGGCCGTGGTTACTAAAAAGAGAGAAATTTCTGTGAAATGCTTTAAAAATGCTACTCCTTCTATACCTATCGTCTGATTTCAATATAACTTAGCAAACAAGTAGACTATAGGAAGATACATAATTTTCTTTATCGGTTCTTGGTTTCGATGAAAAGTGTTGCTGACAATAGAAATTTCTGTGAAATGCTTTCAAAATGCCACTCCTCCTTCAGTTTTAGTCTGATTTCAATACAACTTGGCACATATGTAGACTACACTAAGGTACATAATTCTATATATCGGTTTTTGATTTCGATGAACGGTGTTGCCGTTGTTACTTAAAATAGAAATTTCTGTGAAATTCTTTCAAAATGCTACGTCTCCTACAGTTTTGATCTAATTTCAATATAACTTGGCACACAAGTAAACTATACTCAGATACATAATTCTTTGTATCTGTTTTTGATTTCGATGAACGGTGTTGCCGTGGTTACAAAAAATAGAAAGTTTTGTGATTTTTTTTTCAAAATGCTACGTCTCCTACAGTTTTGGTCTGATTTCAATATGACTTGGCACAGAAGTAGACTACTCTATGAAACACAATTCTGCATATCGGTTTTTTGACTTCGATGCACATTATTGCCTTGATTACTAAAGAAATTTCTGTTAAATATTCTCAAAATGCTACTCCAAATACAGTTTTAGTCTGATTATTAGGACCCCGCAAGGATTTGCGGGTGCCCTATAATATTTACATCCACTGAATATTTTCTTCTTTATTTCTTAAGAAAACCCATTGCGTTCATCACTGCATGAACTACATTAGGCATATCACCTGTACAGATTTCTTGATCAGTGGCCGTTCCATCAATGAAACGTACAAAGACGTTCGCATCATTAACACAATAATTAATATTTTGAATCCTACTTAAAATGATAATTTAAACAGATATAAATATAAACAATAAAATGTCTTTCTTTGTTTGATATTACTGGAATGAACGGTCGCAGCTATTGCAGAAAGAAATTACATAACCCGCGTAGCTTACGCGGGTTATGTATTTTTTCTGCAACAGCTGCTTCCGTTCATTCCAGTAATAACAAACAAAGAAAGCATTTTATTGTTTAAGTAATCACTCTGTCTGTCCGTCTGTCTGTCTGTCCGTCATTCTTCCGTCCACAAATTTTCTTGTTTTTTTCTAATAACTTTTTTTTATGGTTGCCCAATCAAGTTCAAATTTGGTATGGTAGTTTAGTAGGCAGAATTACATATTTTGATGCTAAGTTTGGTTCTCTATGTCTTCTGGTTCGGAGCTGGGGTGGTGGGGTAGATTCCTTAACTATGCATAAGAATGAATGGGCAAAGAGAGATAACTGCTGAGAATGTTATCGTTGTACACTGGGAAGGCTTGGCAATTTGTCCTTTGGGATAAATTAACTTTCCAGAAAATCCTAAGCATTATCTTTATCTGTCACATTGAGATTAATAACTGTACCACCTCTGTCTGAAAATGAACTTTGTTTTGAAGTTAAGGTCAACTTTGAATTATTTGTACATTCTCTAAAATATGGATTTAAGATAATGTTCATACTTTATTTTGGTTAAAATACTGTACACATTGATTTTTGATAATTTGAATGAATTCGAAATTCAAGATATATATTAAGATATCATTTTTATTATTACTATTTTATTTTTTTAATTATTTTTTTTTTCTTTTTGGTTTGCTGCCTTCATGCTGTTAATTTTAACAGGTAATCAGATAATAACCCTGTTCTGTCAGAGGAAAAAAAAATTTCTTATTTTAAATTTAGAAGAAAAGGATGAGAGAGCAGTACAATTAATCCCTTGGGATTAATTATCTAGCCTGTTGCAGAAAATTTTATTTTATCTGTCACATGAGGATTAATGCACACCTTTGCCTGTAACTGATGTTTGTTTTGAAGTTAAGGTCAACCCTGGGTGACATTTGCATTCACTGAAGGCATGCATTTTATATAACACCTGCTTATTTTTTTAAATACACATTTAATTTAGTTTTTTAACAAGACATGAGGTTTTTCCTGTTTTATGTAAATACAAGGTTACTATTTACATGTTTTTATGACATTCAGGAATTATCTTGAAAATTTAAAAATAATCTTCATATATTTTTTTTAAAAATGTAATCAAGTAAAACTCTCATTCAATGACCTGCACCCTTATATTTCTACCCCTCAGCGGGGCCCTTGCTGACTAGTCAGTTTTCTAGTAATATAATGTGGCATACAAGTAGACTACACTAAGAACATAAAGAGACTAAATCAAGGATCATTATTCTATTTATTGCTGTTGTAAAATTCAATTCCCAACTCCTTAAGTAATTTTCTCTTCGTTTGTTATAAGTACAAACAAGTTGAGCTTCAGTCCCGACAGAGACTTCTGGTTCTTCAAATTCAATATGAAATGCCTACTTCAGAAATTTTTCCAAGAGTAGAATGCATAATTAAACGATTGAGTGCTATCGATTTTAAAAAATTAAATCAGTCTATATGCACAATGTTGTGTAGACTGAGCGCATAATCGACATTGAATGACATAACTTGATGCAAATTTGCGATGCGCTATTGATATTAACATTAAAATTGAAGAGTTATTGCAGAAAACAGCTCAACCGAGAAACTCGACCATTTGCAACATCTTTGTCTAAAGTATCCAGAATCGATTCTTAACTTCAGACTTCATTTAAAACCACTATATGAAATTAATTCGGTATCCTTTTTTAAACAAAAGTTATCTTAGTTTTAATTATTCGTAATCAGGAAAGGATGTCGATTCAAAAGATACGGCTTATAACAATTATAATGAATGTTCCTTCGATTTATCAAAGGTTGGTTTTACAAGTAAGGTGGTTTGACCTTCAGCATGTTACTGAGTCAAATCAAATAGTTTAGGTGAAGAACAAAATTGTAACCCTATACTTTTGTCAAGGTGATTCCATCCTACCAATTTCATGGGTTCAAATAGAAAAACTGCATTTTTATCACTCAATATAGTCTTCATTAATAATGGGAAAAAAATGTATAGATTATCATGTGTTTTAAAAAGTATGATAATATCAAATAAAATTGCATTGGCTTTGGAAGCAAATCGAAAGTTGGAGAGTAAGTGAAAGAGAAAAAAATACCGAGGGGGGAGGGGGTGCTAAACCTAAGCTCAAATGTTTATTGTCTATAATATATGTATCTTTGGAAAAAAGCATCCCCCGGTTCCGAGGCCTATGAACTGTGTGTCACCAATACATGTATATCGTTTTTATTAAGGACTTTTATTAACGTTAAGCAAAAAACTGGTTAAATTGCATAATTCTAAAAGTAAAGTTCCAAAGTAATTGCAATTTTACAAAATACTAGAATTGTGAATATCACTATCAGGGAAAGTTTTTCAATATATGTACAATATCGAAAGTGCCAGAATGCATGATGAATTATTGCCCTTGGCAAAATTTTTAACAATTGAATTATTATTTTTTAAAAAAAATCAGTTTTCTAATTCTTTCAATTATTTGCATTACATCTATTCAAAAGCATTCATCCAAAAGATAGGTGTGAATTTATATTAATTACAATTTTTGCAAAACACGTATGACATCACAGGAGGGTGGAAATTCCTTAATTTATTTTTCTGTTTATTATTGTAATGATGCTGTTTTGTCTCTAGCGTTTGATATCTTGTTTGCCTGTTACTCGGCCTGTGTTTCTGTTATTTCTGTTCGTCTGTGCCACTCTGTCCTTCTGTTAATATTTCAAGAAAATATACGACTTCTGCAATTAATTTTGAGTCATTTTTACTCGACTTAATACCTGAATTTTTTTGTAAGTTAAACAATAAAATAAGAAAATACTTCTCAATTTTGCATCATCAATTTGCTGTTATAGGCAAATATTTTAGCATCATTTAGAAAGATTGAAACATTTTATAAATTAACTTTAGTATACGTCTGTATCAGGAACCTTGAGCCCGATCTCATGTGTACAAACGGTCAAATTTCAAGGTTCGAAATGATAACATATCATTGAATGATCTGTTATTGATTATTATGTTTAGCGATATTTTACTGCGCCCGAATCGAAAGATCCGAGGCGTATATTGTTTTTATCCCATTTGTTTGTCTGTCTATCTGTTTGTCTGCAAACTTTAACCTTCGCCATAACTTTTGAACCATGAATGACAGAGACTTCATATTTGGTATGCATACTCCACTTATACAGCTCTTTCAAATGACATCAAGGTCAATGACCCTGTGACCTTGACTGTGACGTATATACTAAAAATAACTTTTTTTCCTTCAAACTTTGACCTTCACCATTACTTTTGAACCATAAAAGATAGAGACTTCATATTTAGTATGCATACACCACTAATTAAGCTCTTTTAAATGACACCATGGGCATTGACCTTGTGACCTTGACTGTGACCTATACGCTAGATATAGCTTTTTTGTCGCCAAACTTTAACCTTCGCCATAACTTTTGAACGAAGAAAGATAGATAACTTTTGAACGAAGAAAGATAGAGACTTGATATTGGGCATGTATACTCCACTTAATATTTGGCATGTATACTCCACAAATTAAGCCCTTTCACATGACATCAAGGTCAATGACCTTATGACCTTGACTGTGTCCTATATGCTGGATAGCTTTTTTGAATCTTCACCATAACTTTTGAACCATGAGAGATATCATATTTGGTATGCATACTTCGCTAATCAAGTTCTTTCAAATGACACCAAGATCAATGACCTTCTGACCTTGACTGTAACCTATATGCTAAAAGTATGTTTTTTAAACTTTGTTGCCGCCGGGCGCATAGTGTTTCACAAACACGTCTTTTTTTTTTTTTCTTTTTGATTTTTTTTTTTGGGGGGGGGGAGGTGAAGGTTTAACAACATTCAACCACAAAAAGGTATTTTCTTTATCCATACATACCTAGAGTTCCTGTTGCTGCTCCCCCGAGGAACAAACGAAACTTATCTGTCTCGTCGGACACAGAGAAGTTTTGATACATTTCATACATCGTTGTACTATTGTTAAGCGTGATAGACAGATATAAGGAGGAGTCATTGCCCTTTGTTAGTTGATGGATGACCTCATTCCCTGAAAAATACACGTCATTAGGTGTACACAATAAAAAAAGTTAAGATAACAAACAGCGATCTGACTTGAAAATTTTATAAGCAATAGCAATCTATAAACAGGGCATAAAACGCAGGTCCCTTAAAATTCAGAAATAGGATAAGCTGCCTAGATGATGTGAGCATCCCGTATTCCGGTCATACATGCATATAAAGAATTACATTTTGCATTTACCTGTATATATACAAGTTAAAATAATATATCACATACCGATCCAGTGAGATTCTTGTATTGTTCCAAACCCAGTCTTATAAGCAGCCCAATTCTTGATTAAAACTAACTGCTCCTTATAAATAATTTTTTGTAAAATAAGTTGAATAATTTTTAGCTGACTGCAGAGAAAATGCATTTTCATTCAAATCTAAACACATTTAAAACAAAAAAAATACATGACTATGCTTCCATATAAATATGACTATCCATACCTAAAAATGGCAATGTTAAACTTTGATCGTCCAAGCATCATGGTTTATAGAAATCTACCTATATAAACAAATTAAAAGCATTTTTTTACTTTTTTAATTAAAGAATTGAATAATTTTGATTAAAAGCTGACTGCAGAGAAAATGTACTCAAAAAAAAAAATGGAATGCATTTTCATTCAAATACTAAACACATTTAAAACAAGTTTGTTGCAAAAAAAAATACATCTAAACAAGATTATTTGAAAATTTTTCCATATAAATATAAGACTGTTATTCCAAGTTATAATGTGTTAATATTATATATCTCTTTTAAAAATTATTTAGATGATGTATTATAAAATAATAAAAGAAAAATAGGTAAATGCACACAGAGAAAAAAAAATTGTTAAACTTTGACTCGAACTCACAATGTGGCTACAATCCAGCTTTATCCCGGGGATAATCAAGAAGATAAAATTAAGACAGATTGTTGAATTTTAAATAATTTTATCTAAACACTATATGAGGACCACCTTTACCAAAATTATCTAAAAATGAAGTGCTCACATCCCAATAAAATTGTTCAGAAGTTTTTTTAATTACAGGTATCTCCAGTATTTACTATATTTCCATATAAATGGCGATTTTTAAAACTATCACTTGAACAAATAATTGAGTATGATCCTATTTGCTTTAACATGTATAAAAAGTATGACAAAATTTTGGGTAAACAAAGTATTTTAAAAATCACTACTAGAGTAGGCGAAAGTGACTATCAAATGCGCTATGGCTCTTTGCCCAGTTTTTCCGAATAAGAAGTTGAAATTGTGAAAAATTTTACAGACAGACGAACGCTGGACAAAATGTGATCAGAAAAACTCACTTGAGCTTACAGCTCAGGTGAGCTAAAAACTGTAGTTAATTAACTTAAAACATATCCTTACGGTCCACCCTCCATCAGCAGTTTCCATATCGCAGTAAACTTCCAGGGACACATTATTTTTATAGGGATAAATCAAGTAGGAACCGGATATTGTATGTCCTCTTTCACACAGCTCTTTACAGTCCATTGCCAAACTATCAACTATAAAAAGAACATTTTCTGTGACTCCATTTTTGAGAAATTTACCCTGAGCTCTTATTTAAATGTACTTCAATCTGATAAATCATTATTCAAACGACATTGTGGTCTTCATTAGCAAAGTCATATCTTATATAAAATTTGCAAATAAATCCTGAAATTCTTCATCTTAGACAACGAGCATCGAAAAGTTCTCCCATTTAAAACATACCTTTTGATTGTCCACCTGTAAAGGCAGCAGCCAGGAAGTACCTCCAATTCGCCTCGACTACAGCGATAATGGAACTTTCAGAACACGTGTCATGAAGACGACATTTCTTGGTCCGAGAGTTAAATCCGAAACAGCCACAACTTTGACCACAGATCGCTGAGCAAACACCCAGAGACGCCGCATCATATTCTCCTATAAGAGAAGTAGTAAATACTTTGTCGTCCAGGTCTGGGTATAAAGTGAAATTGTTAGTCGCTATCAACTGTGCTGATGCACGGACGTAATATAACAAATACAGACATAATATCACTTTACTCATGATGACTGCTTTTACTTTTTAGCCGTACATCCTTGGCTTTTTAAGTACGAAATATGTTCATCTTATATCATTGCTTCCTAAAACTAGATAGTGTCGGACACTTGTTTGGCGCAAATATCAAAACAAGTGCAAACATCAACTTTACAGCCCACTTTAAATGTAACAAATGATGGTTTAAATTGTTTATTAACAATCAATATTAAAAATTGTCAAGAATTTAAACGATCGCTATTACGAAGGGATTACGTTCCGACAGTAATAAATTATCTCTCCTTTTATCGAGTATAAAAATAGCGATTCACTTTCACATCATGATTTTTATCTACATGATCACCGTCCCAAATCAAATTATCTATTACATGCTAAAGATATGGCCCATTTAATCATTGGATTTGTATCCTATTCATAAACGCGTATTCAATTTTCATCAGGATTATTTATTTGAAATTCGTGGTTTGGAAAAAGTAGAACATCCAGTAAATTCTTAAAATATTATCAGAACACATGTTGTCCTTCATTATACTGAATTCCCCGATAGTTACGATAAACTAATTTTATAAAAAAAAAATTCTCACAAAAGATAATCTGGTAGCTTATTAACTTTACGTTTCCCTTTTACAACGAAGAAACTCCTTTCAAATAAATAAGGGAAGGGGGGGGTTAAAAACAGGAAAAACATGAATGATGCATTTACATGTACCCCATAGATTCATTTATTGAAATAGTTTATTCTGTTTGATCTATTTAAAGGAATCTTAAAGAAAAAAGTAAGAAGAAATGCGACTGTATACATACCAAACATTTTCCTTTATAGGTCACCTGAGTAAACTCAGGTGACCTATTGCTATCCTTTTCGTCCGTCGTCGTGGTTATGCGTCGTGCGTTAACATTTGAACATTTTCAGCTTCTCCTCTGCAACCACTGAACCAATTTCAACCAAATTAGGCATAAAGCATCTATGGGTGAAGGGGAACAAAAATTGTGAATTTCATGATCCCTGCCCCCCTGTGGCCTGAGAGGTGGGGCCAAAACCACTAAAATTAATGCAATCTTTAAAAGTCTTCTTCTTTACTCCTGAACATCAAGCAGTCAAACTGTTTGCATGATTGTAATCAGCATTGTGTCCTCTATAAAAATTGTGAAATTCATGGCCCTGGGGTCATGGGTTTACGGGCGGGGGCGGGGCTAAATAAGTAAATAGTAGAAATGCATTATTTCTTTGAAAATCGTCTTCTCTGCTCCTGGGTATTAAATAAACCAATTTAGTACATAGTTATGATTAGCAAGAGTGCCTCTACCAAAATTGTGAATTTTATGGCCCCAGGGTCATGGATTCTGGTGTTAGGGCGGGGCTGTATTGATTATACATGCATAGTGAAAAAACATTAAATCTTTGAATATTTTCTTCTTTGCTCCTAGGTTTTAAGCAGATGAACTACCTATATAGTTAAAAGTAATCCCTAATCTTCAAGAATTGTAAATTTCAAGGCCCCAGGGTCAGTTGTAGAATAGAGGGGGGGGGGGCTGTACTTATATACTGAAAATGAAAGAATTGTTTGAAATGTGCTCCTTGGTATTAATCAAATATTTTTGAAAAGCGAGAATGCCTTTCCAAAAATAGTGCAATGTGAGGATCTAGGCCTAAGAGTCAAGGGTTCATGTGTGGTAGCAGCACTACTGATTATTGCTGAATATTACTGATTAGTTGAAATGCATTTTTTGTTCCCTACCCTGCTTATGGGTATAAAGTAACCAAACTAAGGAAATGCTAAGTGTATAGTTATGATGACCAAATTGCAAATGCTATAGCATTTGGCTTAAAACATGGATCAAATTCAATCACTGGAAAGTTGTTGAATAATGCTCAGGTGACCTATAAGGCCCATGGGCCTCTTGTTTATCTAGAGTATACATGTTTATTATCCTATCAGAAAAACACCTTATACATGCTGGGAAACTATTGGTATAACTTTGGTCTTAAGTTAAAGACGTACAATAGATATGATTGTTAAGAAACCATTTCAAAATGTTTTTATTTATATCTATTAAAATCAGTGGATTATGAGATTCAGATATTGATTAAATTAATTTATAAATAAAATAAATTCCACATGTTGGAAACAGCGATAAAAACTTTGGATGCATCAAACGTCAAAAGACGTGGATAAAAACAATCTGCGTCGAAATTTTTGAATTCACATTGTAAATAATAATTCGACTGACCAAATCCGTACCGGACCTGTTTACCCTTAACGTCATCTCTCAGTATTTTTGATCCGATTTGTCCGTGAGATTTACCATTTGCCAGAAAGAGTTCGCTTTCCATTGATTTAACGTATATAATTAGAGATCACCTGCTTTTTTTGATTACGAAAACATGGTTAAATAACACGTTCTTTGTCATTTTATACCACAGCATTTTTGTCAACTCGAAATCACAGATGTGCTTGAAATCTCTTTCTTTTCTAGTGATTAAAAGGCCTGAAACTGAGACAGATCATAAGGATGTTTGATTGATTTTTTAATGTCTCTCAACAATTTTTACTCATTAAGACGCCAGCAAGCTGGAGAGCTGCAAATTTTGTCCTCTACTCAACACTATAGGCCATCAAGCATTGAGGGGTCTGTTTCGTTCCAGCACTTACTGCGACAAAGGACCTCGGTTTATACGGTCTGATTTGAAGGGCCGGTCTCATATTTTCACTATATAATCTATAGAGCCCCATCCTAACCCCTGACCCTGGGGCCATAAAATTCACAATTTTGGAAGAGGCACACTTGCTCATCATAACTACACACTTAGTTAGTTTATTTAATAACTAGGAGCAGAGAAGATGATTTTAAAAGAATTCATGTATTTTCACTGAATAATCAATAGAGCCACACCCTAACACCAAAACCCTGACCCTGGAGCCATTAAATTCACAATTTGGGTAGAGGCACTCTTGCTCATCATAACTATATGTACTTAGTTGGTTTATTATATACCCAGGAGCAGAGAAGAAGATTTTATAAGAATTCTTGTATTTTCACTATATACTTATTTAGCCCCGCCCTAGCACTAGAACCCCTGACCCCAGGGCCATGAATTTCACAATTTTGGTAGAGGACTGAATGCTGATTACAATCTTGCAAATTGTTTGACTTCTTAATGTCCAGAAGTAAAGAAGAAGATTTTTAAAAATTGCACTAATTTTAGTGGTTTTTGCCCCACCCCTCAGGCCCCAGGGGGGCAGGGATCATGAAATCACAATTTTTGTTCCCTTTCACCCATAGATGCTATGTGCCAAATTTGGTTGAAATTGGTTAAGTGGTTGCAGAGAAGAAGCTGAAAATGTTAAAATGTTAACGCACGACGGACCGATCATTACCGCTACATTTTACCTGCCAAAAACAACTCATTACCGCTACATATTGAATCAGTCCAAAACAACTCATTACCGCTACATATCGAGTTAGCAAGGTATGGTTACACTGGCATGGCTTCCACTTTATTAACCACGTGACAAAGGGAGGTGTTATTGTACAATGATTATAATGATTAGGGAGTAGTCATTAATTAATACAAAATACTGTTACATCCCCCTTTCTTTAAAATGTCAAGTTTACAGATTTCTGCTAATACCGAAACTTTACTGTCTTTGAATTATTGTCCATTTCAGTGTTTGAATACCATGATCAAATAACTATTAAACTTTAAACAAAACATTGTTTACATTCAACATGCAACATTACATCATAGAATGAGAAATTAAGATTTGATTAATGACAATCAATCAAATGCAAGGCTATTTGCCCTGTTAGGGAGACTAGGGATTATTATGCCCTCAACACAGTCTTCCTATGCAAACTAAACATACAAACAGTCTTAACTCAACAAGTACAATGTCATGATTAACATGAAGTTCTAAGCTTAACTTAGAAATAGGTAGACGAGGATTTATCATTACCTCTTTCACTATCTACCTATGCCCTACACATCACGATAACGCATTAGTTTCACAACTACACGACCACTACGTGTCTTCATCGGACTTGAAGAGACTGGTTGCTTTGGACGCTGAACAGGTGCGGAATCTAGTGTATTGCGTAGTTCTGATATTGGTGGAGCTGGACTTGGTTCACTGTTGCCTATTGTAGGAACTGGATCATCATTGCGCTGTGATTGGTCAGTCAGCGGTTCAGGCTCTGAATTTTCATGATCAGGACGGAATGGTTCTCGACTAAATCGGAGATGACGTCGATTGCATCTGTATACACGTCCATCCTCAGTTCTCACTTTGTACGATCTGACATCACTCTGTTCCTGAACAAATGCTTTTTTCCATCCTTTTTCATTTCCTGTAGGTCTGATGCGAACAATATCTCCTTCTGATAAGGGTTTTAGTTCCTTGGCTCCTCGATTATAGTAGTATGTCTGACGTTCCTTGCGTTCAAAGAGTTTTTCCCTGGTGCGGTCAGCATAACGTGGTCTGAGTAGATGTTCCGCTACTGGTAATAGTGTCTTAGTGCGTCTACCAAAGATTCGTTGTGCAGGTGAGTAGCCTATTCCTTGAGTAGGCGTATTGCGTAGATCCAGGAGCGCCAAGAATGGATCTTTTCCGTCCATTACACACTTGTGAATAAGTCGTTTGGCAATCTTTACAGAGTTCTCCGCCTTGCCATTAGATTGCGCATATCTGGGCGATGATGTTACGTGCTCAAATTCGTAACTTTTACTGAACTCGGCAAACTCTCGACTTCCAAATGGCGGTCCATTGTCTGATATTACTCGATCTGGAATTCCATGACGTGCAAATTGCGATTTCATCATGCGAATGATCGAACTTCCTGTTTTACCATGAAGTCTTTCCACCTCAAAGTAATCTGAATAATAATCTGCAAGTATGAGGTAATCTTTACCTTCACATTCAAATAGGTCACATCCTATGGTTTGCCACGGACGAGCAGGAATCTCATGGCTGATCATAGGTTCCTCCTGTTGATCATCCTGGTAAGTATTACATGCAGCACATTGACCAATGTATGATTCAATGTCCTTCGACATATTTGGCCAATAGACATACAGTACCGACCGGACACAACCTAACAGCAGAGCGAACCCGGAGCGGACCCCGGGTTCGCTTCCCGGGTTCGCTCGGGGTCCGCTTCGGGTTCGCTTTCAGAAATTTTGGGACCGCTCCGGGTGCGCTCCGGGTTCGCTCGGGGTCAGCTTTGGGTCCGCTAGAGCGAACCCGGCGTTCGCTTCCTGGGACCGCTTTACGCACTGATGCGTGAAGCGGACCCCGCTTTAATCTTACCGCCAGTAAGCCCCGCCCCTTGTATACTCAATACAGTAATGGTATTGTGGATCGATCATTGTTGTTTATGCGACGATGCGGACATCTACACTGTACATGTAAACAGTGATATAATGGAGAACATTGATAGATTTTCTAAAATTCAACTGTACATTCGACGTTGATTTACATGTACATGAATAATTGATTTCCTTGATTTCTCGATTCCGAGAAATTCAAACTAATTTAACAGCGGGTTATAAGGCATTTATTTTCTTAAGTTATAACGAGAAAACAAAAAAGAAGAGGAAGAAAAGAGTGTTGAATTGATTTTCAGTGTATCGAATGGTGTACAAGTGAAACTGACGAAAGAAATCTAAACAAAATACCTTTTAAATTCATGCTTCATATAGTTTAAAAATACATTGTTATTCCTTACGTTTTGCTAAATCGTATTTTAAATGTTTGCTTAACACATGAATTATGATATCGCATCTATAAATTGCATGTAACCCTTTGTACATCTGATATATTAAGATTTCATTTATAGTAGTTACACATTAAAAGTTCGTAATAAATATTTACCGGACATTTTCTAAACAAAATAATTACACTGTATATTAAATCTTTTTCACTGTCAGAATTTTAGAGCAAGGATGATTTTTATCAGAATAAAGAAAAAAGCAAGTAATAATTGTTCTCCCGACCCGCTAAGAATATATTAATATATGCCCCCTATTTCACACACACATTGTCTATAAAAATTCTAATTATTTTATTTATGATTTCTCAATTTACGTGTTACCTTAAATTATTCAAAATTTACATCAAAATTATTGATCTTCTTGATCTTCTTGGGCATGAAAAAAATGCGTGTATATGAAAATCTTCCTTCGTGATGCACAGATTGAAGTCATTCCGCCCTAATTGTATTAACAAACTGAATTACTTCACCAGAATGAAAGTGAATTAGACCCAATTTCTGATGATACTTAACAAGATTATTCTTTCAATTTAGTGTATCTCTACAGTTAGTTTGCGTTACCAACTCTCGAACAACCAAAATAACTATTTGTATTGCTTACGCCTCTATTAATTATTTTTTCCCAATAATTAGTCCTGAAACATTTCAAAATTTATAATAGATCATAATTCATATGTTAAAATACCCCTTCTATATTATATTTTGCAAAGTAAAGTTACGCCATTTTGAGAGAATGAAACAATGTACGATTTACTAAATGTCGTGATTAATTAGCGTAATTAATTCGTTCAATTATGTAAACCGCACTTCACTTGAGTATACCCCGATAAACCAGACGTATTTCATAGTGGTCCGGATTTCTTTCTTTAATAATGTTTATATAAATTTCAAATTCAACATATAACTATGTAAATATATAGTGTATAGAAATGAGAGTTTACAGTTATGATCTCTTTCGTCTTGATGTTTCCTATATCTATTTACATTTAAGTATTGGGCACGTAATATTCAGGACTAAACTGTTAGTATCTTGAGATGATGAAATTTTACAATAATTGTCGAAGACCAACTATATTTCTTTTCTCCTCTTTTTGTCCGTAAAAATTGTAATATCAATTGATTTCTATTTTTATACATTGACTGATGTATTTTCCCAATTTATTTACCAAATAGATTTTAAATACTGGTATAAAAAAAACTTTAGAAGATAAAAACGTTAATATTCATGTATACTTTTACTTGGAAAATTAAAACATATAATTAATTAATTGCTTTAATAAAAAAGAAAATAAATATTTAAATATAAAATACAACCCGTAGAATTAAAATAAATAAATATTAAATAATATTTTAGTTATCATAATAGATTTACACAGCACATTCATACGTCTAGCTTTATGTACAGTGTTTGGATTTATATCGAATTAAATCAACACGTTCGATCTTATATCCTAATCGACAGATCAATATAATATTTTGATTGGTTGATGCGCTGATTGGTTAATCGCTAATCCTGATTGACAGCTCTGTAAAGAAATACCGAACCCGCGTTCGCTCTCTGGGACCGCTGCTGAATTTGGGGTTCGCTCTCTGGGTCCGCTTCGGGTTCGCTCGGGGTCCGCTACGGGTTCGCTTTGGGTGCGCTCCGGGTTCGCTCGGGGTTAGCCCTAGCGGACCCGGAGCGGACCCAGAGTACGAACCCGGGGTCCGCTCCGGGTTTGCCTTCTGTTAGGTTGTGTCCGGTCGGTACTGTAGTCCTGGGCACGACGGATACACCCTTGGATACCAATATGAGAGTTATGTATTGTACAGCGTATAATACGCTGTACTATACTATGTGTGATAGATTTAGGTACAACAACTCGCTCGGCCTTGTAGATGACACCATTCTGAACGACTAACTCCTCTCTAAATGGAAAATACACTTGTATATCAGGGTGGACTTCCTTTGACGAGTCAGGCCATCCCTCAAGTATGATCTTCTTCAATAACTGTAGAGAGTCATCCCTTTCTGTAGCTTCCTTTATCTGTGAATATCGTTCCTCAGATATTGCTAAGTAGGCGCGATGGTTGATGCTATGTATGTCATGAATGTTCTCCTCAACTGAATCAGAGTCAGCAATAAGATAGGCCCTACTTAAGGTGTCAGCAAAATACATCTCTGTGCCCTTTTTGTACTCAATGCTGTAGTCAAATTTCTGCAGTCTTAATAGCATTCGCTGAAGACGCTTGGGTGCACTGTGAAGGTTTTTACGTGCAATGATTTCCAGGGGTTTATGGTCAGACTGTATATTAACATGCCGTCCATATGTGTAATTCTCGAAATGTTCCATGCCAAACACTGCTGCTAAAGTCTGAATTCCTGCCTTGTCTTCTGGGGTAGGCATCTCATGTATCGCCTTGAGTTTCTGTGGGTCAACACTCAACCCATCCTTGCTGATCACATATCCCAGATATGTCACTGATGTGAGCTTAAGTTTCATCTTACTCTGGTTAAGCCTTATGTTTTTCTCCATGCATCTCTGCATTAGGGCTCGAAATTTCACATCATGGTCCCTTTCAGCTTCCTCGTCTGTCTCACCACAGCCATAAATTAGCACATCATCATGTATAGGTCTGATGTCTGGAATACCACTTAAGGCGTCGTCCACTCTCCTTTGGAACTCCTCAGGTGCTACCGAGATTCCAAATGGCATCCTCAACCAGCGATATTTGCCCCATGGTGTAGCAAATGTAGTTAGATAGCTGCTCTCACTGTCGAGCTCAATGTGCCAAAACCCATCTTTTGCGTCAACAATGGAGAAAATACGAGCTTGATGCAAGTCAGGTAAAATATCCTCAATAGTAGGTGTTGGGTAATGGTTCCGCATTAATGCCTCGTTGAGTGGTTTCGGATCAATACATAGGCGAATGTCACCATTGCGTTTAGGAGCCACCACTAAGGCAGATACCCAGTCAGTCGGTGTGTTTACAGGTTTAATGACACCTAACTTCTCCAGTCTGTTTAGCTCTTCTTTCACTTTTGGTTTCAAGGCTAATGGTATTTTCCGAGGCGGTAACTGTACAGGTCGCACACTGTCCTTGACCTCCAAATGAAGCTTACCGTCCAGTTTTCCGAGATCCTTGAACACATTTGCATACTTCTCATTAATTTCTTCTTTAATGTCAATCTGCGAAATGACATCATTCTGAACTTGTGTCTTTGTGAGGAATTTGTCCGTATGCACAGTAATAAGTTCCATTCCTTCAATAGCTCGTTTGCCCAGAATACAATGTAGTTCTTTGCCTGGCACAATGAGGAATTCTAGATTATACTTTTTTCGATTGCACGGATTTCGAACAGACATCCTGATGGTGCCCAAGGCTTTAGTTTCAGTTTTGTTGTACATCTGTAGGGTAACATCAGTTTTCTTCAGATTCTGAAATTCCTTGTCAGCTGTGAGACGCACGTACACATGAGCAGGTAAGATATTAGCTGTAGATCCATTGTCCAATTGGAACTCCACATATTTGACCTGGATATTCATTACAGCTGTATGACGTTTAGATGAAAGTGAGTGCACTTGTTCAATAACGAGAACGAGTTCATCGGATGAGTCGCTTTCATGGGTCTTTATATCATGAACTTGTGACTTTCTGCGATTCCATGTACCACGACGTTTTTCACGATGTTTTGCTCTAGGAGGCTCTTTGTTGGGACACTTCCTTTCGAAATGGTTCTGCTCACCACACGAGTTGCAAGTCTGTCCAAACGCTGGGCATTTCTCTCGGCTGCGCGGATGTGTTCTCCCACAGTATCGACATGACTGAATGGTTGGTATGGATTGTGTGTCTCTACGTTTCTCAGTCTTACCACGATTATCTTGTTTCACTTTCTGCTTGAACTTGACATGGTGAACATCTGCAATAGACTTGAGCTGAGATTCAGATTTCTCATTCGATCGGCATATATCTATGCAACGCTGAAGGTCTAGATTCTTCTCCTGTAACAACTTTTTACGGGTATGGTTATCTCGAACTCCGATAACAATGCGATCCCTTATCATCTCATCCTCCATGTCCCCGAATTTACATGTTTTCACTAGTGTACGCAATTCCGCAACATATGCATCTATATATTCTTACTGTTCCTGATTTCTACAGTTAAATGTGTAACGCTCATATATGACGTTGGTTTGACCTACACAGTAAGTGTCAAGTGCAGTGATAACCTTATCAATGTTCTTTTTGTCTTCATCTGAATCAAATTTTAGTCCATCCACAACATATAACCCATCTGATCCTAAACAAGTGAGGAATGTTGCACATCTGAGTTGAGAATCTCTCTCCCTTAACCCCGTAGCGATCTCATAATTTTCCCACACTCGTTTGAAATGTTTCCAATTGAAAGCGAGGTCACCTTTCAAATCTAAGGGCGTAGGAAATGGAATATTCATAGAGAAAAGATTTACTGCAGCTGGAGCCGCTTCAACTTGCTCATTCTCTTCAGGCATGGTTTTGCACGACAGAGGAAATGCGGTCCAAAAAGAAATCGGGTAGATTCTTTAATATTTGGAGCAATATAAACAAATGACGGCGATCAAGACGTATGACTCACCACATTTATACTTCTGACACCATGTTTCACGAAGTACTGTATCAATAAATGAGTAGCAAAGTTGAAGTAAAAACAAGCATGGCTTTTGACATGGCTTCCACTTTATTAACCACGTGACAAAAAGAGGTGTTATTGTACAATGATAATAATGATTAGGGAGTAGTCATTAATTAATACAGAATACTGTTACAAGTGTATTTACCATTAACCAATTAATATCTATTGTGTAAGTTACTTGTACCAAAGGACCAATGAGAGAAAAGCTGCTTGACAGTTAGCACCGCCCACTTCATCCTGTCAAGCCATGGTCCGGAGTCTGTATAAATACCTTTCTCCATCTGAACGGATTGTAGTTTGAATGTTGCGTCTGGGTATCGTCGATCAAAACAATTCGGAATGATTGTTTTGATCATTATTGGGTACTTGTGAAGATGTTTCAGCTTCGACTGAGGGCTAGATTTTTGTCAGGAACAGAGGTAGCGATCGTAAACTATGTTATTTTAAAGCTGTTTTTCCTTTCAACGATCGATTTTATTTATTTTTAAGGGGGGGGGGGGGTCAAAGGAAAACATGGCCGATTGAACTTTTATTTATAGCGATCAATGTACAACCAGAAGTCTCTGTCGAAACTGAAGCTCTACTGGTTTGAACTTATAGCAAAGGAAGAGAAAAGTACTTAAGCAGCTGGGATTTGAAACTAAATAGAGTAATGATCGTTGATAAAGTCTCTTTATGTTCTTAGTGTAGTCTACTTGTGTGCCAAGTTATACTGAAATCAGACCAAAACTGTATTAGGAGTAGCATTTTGAAACAATTTTACAGACATTTCTATTTTTAGTAACCACGGCAACACCGTTCATCAAAATTAAAATTCGATAAACAGAATTATGTATCTTAGTGTATTCTACTTATGTGCCAAGTTATATTGAAATCAGACCAAAACTGTAGGAGGAGTAGCATTTTGAAACAATTTTACAGATATTTCTATTTTTAGTAACCACGGCAACACCGTTCATCGAAATCAAAAACCGATAAATAGAATTATGTATCTTAGTGTATTCTACTTGTGTGCCAAGTTATAATGAAATCAAACCAAAACTGTAGGAGGAGTAGCATTTTGAAAGAATTTCACAGAAATTTCTATTTTTAGTAACCACGGCAACACCGTTCATCAAAATCAAAAACCGATACACAGAATTATGTATCTTAGTGTATTCTACTTGTTTGCCAAGTAATACTGAAATCAGACCAAAACTGTAGGAGAAGTAGCATTTTGAAAGAATTTCACAGAAAATTCTATTTTTAGTAACCACGGCAACACCGTTCATCGAAATCAACAACCGATACACAAAATTATGTATCTTAGTGTTGTCTACTTGTGTGCCAAGTTATACTGAAATCATACCAAAACTGTAGGAGGAGTAGCGTTTTGAAAGAATTTCACAGAAATTTCTATTTTTAGTAACCACGGCAACACCGTTCATCGAAATCAAAAACCGATACACAGAATTATGTATCTTAGTGTAGTCTACTTGTGTGCCAAGTTATATTGAAATTAGACCAAAACTGTAGGAGTAGCATTTTGAAAAATTGTTTACAGACAGACGGATGTACGACGGAAACATTACTATCGCATAAGCTCTTCTGGTCTCTGACCAGTAGAGCTAAAGACCGCGAAATGATTTCTGACATTTTAATATAAGTTTGAATGGCACTGCAAGTAAAAAAAAAACGGGCACCTTTGATGTGAAATAACTATTTGGAGACAAGAATAAGAAAGAATTTCAAGCATTTGAGATAGAACGTAACAGGATATGCTTTGTAAAAATACCGAGTGATAATCGACAAATTAATGTTAGTATTCTTGAAATTTAAAATGTTAACTAAACTCATTTATCAGCTATTGCCAAAGTTTTGAAATTTACACCATTCATTCATCAGTCAAGGTTTTGTCACATTATGGCTCGATGCCAAATTGTGGGCATGACTTAAAAACGGTGGTTCTTCTGACAAATACACCACAGCAACATCAAAGTAAAATCTGAATTTACCGCCAGTCCTATGGTACAAATGAGTTCTAATCAACAGAATTTACTGCCTATCTAATCAGAATGAGTATACTTATATAAATAACTCTGCAGTCGAAATTTAATCATTTAGCTTCATCTAAACGTTATGGCCACAATTGAGAAATTTGTTACAAATTGAGGGAATGCCGGCTTACTTATCGATGGTTATTAATTTAGAAAACAACAATATGTCAAGCAGATGGCTTTCAACGCTTTAGCGATAGTGTAAAAAAACATTTTATAAAACTTACAACTTTATCTATGAACAGTGCTTGATTTTCCAAGCCCT
>NW_026932871.1:0-5564 GCF_032062105.1 Saccostrea cuccullata
AGGTTTTTCAAATATCTCCGCTAAAACTCCACCAATTCATCTGAAATTTTCAGATTTTGTTTTTTGAAGGTTCTTTTGTATTCGCTATTAATATCATCACAATATACGCGATATTTCTGATTTTCTGGGCGATTGTTCATTTCCAGGTTGGTAAAATGGGTAGGCAAAATCAATACTACATTTTACGGTATTTTTGAATCACGACTAGTTAAGCCTTTACAATTATGGACTTTTCCAATAGTTTACACTCTATATTAACGAAATATAATTAGTTTTACATTATAAAAGCTTAAAATATGCAAAATATGCGCATTTTCAGAAAAACCGGGTCATTAAAACCGGATCCGATCACCCGGGGCAAACCCGAAAATTCCGAATTAATAAATGTTTGTATTGGAGGATGTTAGCTATCACTGTTGTGACATTGCCCAGCTCTAACCACATGGAGGTATCCTCATAAGAGCCTTTTTTATTTTTATTATTTAAAATAATCAGTTTGAAAAATGGGTTTTTGGAATGAATTTTTGATTTAATCTTAAAATTTAAATTGATTTAGCACTATTCTGAAATTAAATATTTACTCACGGAGCACTAAATTAAAGATTTTCTTGAGTCTTGATATTGATATAATATTTAAAAGTGAACTGTGCATTTTAATATGTACATTTTTTTGTGTTTTTTAAATTTTTAATTTTTTTTTTTTTTTTTTTTTTTTTTTATTTAAGAGAGAATGTCACGAACCGTCAAGCTTCTTCTATATATATCATGGAAACTTGAAAAATTTGCTTTTTTAAATGGCATTGATAGTGAAACATTTGGGATGCACTGATAACATTTTGCTATAAAACATGTGGCCTTTGTGAACCGTTACCATGGAAACCAAGACCAAACATCCCCAAGTGTGCAACCATATCGGTGAACGTATATTTACTACATTTTTCATTTGTAGATACATAGGTGTCACATATTATTAAATCAAAGTTAAAACACATAAGCAGAGAAACTTATTCTAATATTTTTACCACTAAACATCACTGGTTAGAAATTAAAAAAAAATATTTTTATGCCTCTATATTCTAGTTTTGTCTTAAATAATTAAGCCAAAATAAGAATTAAATTCTTTAATCTACAACAAGATTATCTCAATCTGGTATTAGAAATTAAACAAACACTTCCTTTTCTACAAAGATTCGGCAAAAAAATGAGAAGCATTTGTTGCAGATAATTTTTATGAGCAATTTTTCGGAACGTTTACCTCACTAAAAGCGCTTGAAAAATTCAAAGAGTTACTTCCCTTAGCTGAATCTTTTGTGTAAACAATATGTAATATGGCGGCAAACTTGGCTGATGAGCTCTGTGTTGAGTCTGTGACAACGGGGCTACAGTGGATCAGAGCTTGAGCTGACTGGGAAGCAGACTAGTAATGTAAGTAGAACTTAAGTCTACAGATTTAAGATCTAAATTCATATCATAAAAAAACAGTAATTAAAAATTTAGGGAACGTAATTTGTCTGCAGACGACCAAACACTTGGTAAAGTCTAACGTTAATGCCATACTTAGGCTAATCATGATAACGATAATATGAGTTTTAAATAGAATACATGGACTCCTGTTAGGTAAAAATGTATGGGATATAACACAACACAATATCCTGTGATATCCATTCAATGTAGCATATCAAGAAATGACCGAATTTCCTCAGAATTTTGTCGCATATGGATTCTTTGGTACTTCAAATACTTGTAGTTTCTCTTTGATATTTTTTTTTAGGAAATCTCTTTATAGTTGTATTTTACATGCAGAAGTCCTTTTCAATTTTTTTCCCAAAGTTACATGTATACTCGATTCTCATTATATCGCGGGTTTCATTGTATTGTGGTACATTCCAAAAAAACCAGATACATAGCTCATATGCTTTTTGTTGAAAAAAAAAATCAGTCTGTCATTTTGATGATTAAAAAGTATGGAAAATGCATCGGGAAAAAATTATTCAAATGAAACGTAATTTTACAGAAATCCGTCTCCGTTTTTATTATCTATAGCCCACTGAGTTTATAATTTAGTAAAATCCATATAAAGATCATGTTTTGAAAGTCTTTAGTTTGTATAATTGTTTATTTCCATGTAGAATTACGTGGAAAAATAAAAAAAAATAAGAATTGAAGTCCATGTCAACCTCAAGTTTACATGTTTTCCCATACCGCGATACTATGAGACTCTCCAATTTAGGAGGTAAATAAGACTTCCTGTTTTAAAAATAGACTACAAATTAAACGATGCAAGATTGGGAAATAATTTGATACCAAAAAGTTAGGCCATAGTTTGCTTTATGAATATCATTTGATGAAAGTTGAATTTAAAAAATCAAATTACACATTTTATGCAAAAGATCTAAGTACAGCGATATAATGAGAGACCTATATATATATTATCCTCCAGTGCCTGGTCCCCCAGTGCCTTGGATTTTGACACTCTATACATGGTTTTAAGTAGTTTTGGATTTCTTGTTTATATGCTAAAATTTTGTATAATTTGGGGTCTTTGTCTTATATAAAAACTTGAAACTTGATTTCAAGCAGAACCACTAATTGTTGGTTAAAGATAAAAATAAAACAAACAAAATGTTTCTGTTTCTTGTTTTTTTTTTGTTTTTATGAATGTTTATTGTCTAAATAAGACAATAAAGGGTGTGTGTGTGAGGGTGTGTGTGTGTTTGGGGGGGGGGGGGGGGTAGAGGTCAACTTCTCTCAGTACCAAATTTTATTCACACAATTATTTCACTTTACTGTAACAAAAAGAGGGGAAGGGGGCCCAACCGGCCTTTCAATGAACATTTTCAATGCTGAAATTTATGTTTAGAAAAAAAGGCTCCCCTGGTCCCCCTATTGCTACATGCCTGTTTATAAAACATATATAAATTACATGTTAAGGTCTCACTGTAGAGAATGCTCTACAAATTGATCATTTATCATGAATTTTGAGATGATTCTAACGGAGAAATACCGATAAGTGGGGATAATAGGAACTACTTGAAATTTTTAAAACTTTTTGCATATCTTATGTAGGAAAGTTTCAAATGTAGTGTAACAATTTTAAACAAAATGCTATTAGGAATTGAAAAGGTCAGTAAAGGATTATTTGAATTTAAAGTCCTACGCAAATAATGTACCTAGGGTATTCCATATAGGTATCACCGTATAAGCAGAATTTTAATGCACCCGGATTGATAGATCTGGGGTATATATTGTTTTTGTCTTGTCTGTTTATCTGTTTGTCCGTTTGTCTTCGCCATAACTTGATGGGTGAACATTAAACAGTAAAATAAACTTGGAACGGCCTAATCTTCAATCCTTGCCTGCCCTTATCTTGTTAGCTCACCTGAGCCGAAGGCTCAAGTGAGCTTTTCTGATCACATTTTTTCTGGCGTCTGTCTGTCCGTCTGTCTGTCTGTCTAGCTGTCTGTCTGTCTGTCTGTCCGTCTGTCTGTAAACTTTTCACATTTTTGACTTCTTCTCAAGAACCGCTGGGCCAATTTCAACCAAACTTGCCAGAAAGCATCCTTGGGTGAACAGGATTCAAATTTGTTCAAATGAAGGGCCACGCCCTCATTCAAGGGGAGATAATTGGCAATTAATGAAAATTTGGTGGCATGTTTTAAAAATCTTCTTCTCAAGAACCACTGTGCCAGGAAAGATGAAACGTATGGGGAATCATCCCCAGGTAGTGTAGATTTAAGTTTGCTCAAATCATGACCCCCGGGGGTAGGGCGGGGCCACAATGGCCAACCAAAGTTTTACATAGAAATATATAGAAAAATTCTTTAAAAATCTTCTTCTCAAGAATGTCCAAGCCATAATTCATCATATTCATATGGAAGCATCCTCAGGTAGTGTAGATTCAAATTTGTTTAAATCATGACCCCCGGGGGTAGGGCGGGGCCAAAATGGCCGACCACAGTTTTACCTAGAAATATATAGGAAAATTCTTTTAAATCTTCTTCTCAACATACCAGCCACCATCACATTGATATGGAAGCATCCTCAGGTAGTGTAGATTCAAGTTTGTTCAAATCATGACTTCGGGGGAGGGCGCGCCACAATTGCCTCGACCCAAACTTTTACATAGAAATATATAGGAAAATTCTTTAAAAATCTTCTTAAGAACAGCAGAGCCATAATTCATCATATTTATATAGAAGCATCCTCAGGTTAAGTAGATTTAAGTTTGTCCAAAACCTGACCCCCGGGGTAGGGTTGGGCCAAAATGGCCGACTAAAGTTTTACCTAGAAATATATAGGAAAGTTCTTTAAAAATCTTCTCAAAGATAGAAAATCCATGATTGTTCATGGGACTACTTTTGGATTTTACTTTTTCAATAATATACCAATGTATACTTTTACCTAGCCACAGTGTTGAGGTGAGCGATGTGGCCCATGGGCCTCTTGTTTTTCTAGTCACATCAAGTACAAAATAACAAAATGAAGCTAAATTACATGCAATAATATACATCATACTAGATTTTATGGCAAAATTTTACATGTACTTTAACTGTATCTTAATGTTTTTCAGACAGAGGTGTATTTTTACTTGAATCAGGAAAGACTACCAGCCTGAGGGGAGATTTGCGGTTATTACCCATTTGATCTGATGCACTGATCTTGCTGGGTTTTTTTTTTGGTAAATATTCACTTTATATTCAATTTTCCAATATGTATTTTAAGTAACTATGTTATTTCTAATCCTTGGCTACCTCAAAGGTTTTTCTCTGTCCCACCAAGGTAAAAAAAAAAGGTCTTAGAATATTTTTTTTTAATTGTTGAGCAAAAATGATGTTAAAGCATATGCATATAATCAATGATAAAATGCTGTGTAACTACACTTGCTGATATTTTATATCTGTATTCCTACTTTATTATGCACCTGGATCGATAGATCGGGGGCATAGCCATACATGTATATTGTTTTTGGCCTGTCTGTGTTTATTTGTTTGCCTTGAGTTAGAGATTCCATATTTGGAATGCATACTCCACTAATTAAGCTCTTTCAAATGACTCCAAAGTCAAAGAATGACCTTGTGACCTTGACTTTGACCTCTTTGCTAAAAATAGCTTTTTCCAACTTTGCTGTCGCTGGGTGCATAGTGTTTCACAAACACATCTTGTATTTTTTTTTTTTGTATTTTTCAGACAGAGGTACAAAATTTCAATATGATTTGAAATGGAGTGCTCATTTTCCCAGTATGCACCACATATTGTTTGTGATAAGAACGAAAATATCAAACCATCTGCACGTATTGTCACATTGAATGCCTGCCTTGATGATATTAGCTCACACCTGTCAACATACAGAATAAACTCATCATCATTCAGCAATGAGAGTGAACTAATTTTGTTAAGGGCAGGGATTTTTGAAGCTACATATGCTGAAAGCCTGACGATTTGCCCCAACCATAGATTTCATTTAGGGAAAGGATGGAAAAGTTCAAAATTATGTATGATGCCATTCCCCTTGCAAACTTGTGGTGGAAAAAGAAAACCAGAACGTGCTTCTGTAACTTTACACC
>NW_026932872.1:0-5385 GCF_032062105.1 Saccostrea cuccullata
GTACATATATTTAATAAAATCTTCACATTTATGAAATGATTGTTTAATTGATATAAAATATTTAATTTTGAAATTCCAGATTTTGTATTTTCTTCATCTACTTTCCTTTTTATTACTTCTTTACTTTCTATTTGAGTTGTGTGTCATATATTAAACAATTGAAATAAATTCAATGCATAGAATGACGTTTTAAAATATTCACAACCAAGACAGATCAAGACCTGTCAAGCATAACGTAATTGTTATCCCCTGGACAATAACGTACAACATTTTAAGATATCCTAAAATTCTGAATGGAATATTTAACTAGATGGGTAAATATAAAACTATTCTTACATTTATTTTTTCACCATTCAAATATTTGATATATATAACAATGCTTCAAGAATGTTTAAACTATTAATTCCAATTTGCATAAATAGACATTATTGTTATTAAGTGTATAACAAAAAAAATACAGGTAACACAAAAATAACTTAAAGTTCTACGTAAGAGGCAGTAGTATTAGTAATCAATAGCAAAAACAAAGTGAACATTAAGGCTATGATTGAACGATAAGATCACTGATAGTTGTATGATAAAAATCATGATGACATTTTTATTCTTACATACGAGGGGCATTTCAGTAGTAGTGGCAACTGTTTAATAAAAGATTAACCGGTTTACGGAAATTATTGAGTTTGATATCATTGGAAAGATCAGAAAAATATACACATATTGTGACCTCACTTTATAATTTTAATGACGTAATAACTCCGAAAATGACGTCAGAATATAGAATGTTTAGCATACTCACCATAAAAATGACGTAAGAAAAGACACAATTTGATCAAATTAAAATTTTATAGACAACTTTTGCTCATTACTCGGACACAAGTTAACGGACGCAAACGCAAGTTGGTGGAATGTTTTCATAGACTACAATCTATCATATGGCATTTTATTTTGGAGATCTTCTTGTTCTGAATTGGTTTTGGCGAGTGTCAAAATTAGCATGGTTTTACCGAATCTCGCTCAAACTTTTGCGTGAAAGAGACCTTTATGTGAAAAAAAAACAAAGTTGACAATCAAAGAAAAATAGGCGATGGTGTTACAAAATTCGATGGCATAAATTCGTCAGGTGTTTTAACCAGATTTGTGGGATCGATGAAGACTCAAGAGAAGTTAAGTTTAGTGTCCCCCCATATTTTCTCGTAAAATCCAAAATGGCGGCAGCGCAGTTGTAACCCAACCGTACCTCCACATATTCGCAAATTTTAATGCATGGAAAATATATAAGACTTTACATGTCTGAGTAACTTATATTCATTTTTTGAATTCAAAAGTCAAAAGCAGTGGTGAGTTGTGGGGCACCGAAGTTGAATTTATATGAAAAAATACACACAGAAACAAATCGGGGACAAGATTTAGTACATTTTATTCGTAAATGGTAAAAGTCCTGTTACTCAAAATATATTTGAAGAATACTGCATTAATATACTTCAGTTTAATACAGAATATGTTTTATTTCAAACGATGGAGAGCTATATAAAAGACCGAAAAATCAGCCGTATCATGTAATAAAAATCTTGAATGAATGCCTATGATAGCATAACTGTACATAAATCGTGCTCGTAAACAAACCATACAATGAATAATGGAATTGCTGATATACAGTATCATAGTCCTACTCTACCTCTTTGCAAATAAAAATTTTCTTTGAAATATTTTTTCAAAATAAGCCTTTGACAGATTTTTTACGATCGTCTCATGTGGATAAAAACGCGACTTTTCAGTATGCTAAACATTCTATATTCTGACGTCATTTTCGGAGTTATTACGTCATAAAAAATTATAAAGTGAGGTCACGATGTGTGTATATTTTTCTGATCTTTCCAATTATATCACACTCAATAATTTCCGTAAAACGGTAAATCTTTTATTAAACAGTTGCCAGTACTTTTGAAATGTCCCTCGTACATGTTTTATTACAAAATGTTTTGAACATATTTTAGAAATTTGACATGTAAATGGTCATCAATATCACAATTTGGCTGAGTCCTTTGAGGGGGTTGCGGTCGTATCCCCTCGCCAGTCCCCAGCAGGCATGATGACAAATAAAGATGAGATTTAGATAACACAATTTATGAAAGCAGTGGCACTGAAAGACATCAAGTAGACAGTTTCCTTTTCATTAACAGTTCTGAGAGAAAGAGCTCTCATTTGCTTCTTGCATTCACACCTGAAACTCCTGCAGATCTATCATACAACCTGAAAAAGAAACGTGGAGATCTGATAAAAAAAATATGAAAAAATACAAAAGAAATATAACATTTTAAAATAAGAGGCCATTGGCCACATCGCTCACCTGAGTATAATGGCTAGAAAACACTTATCAGTTCAGTATTGAAAAAGTTACTGAGGGGGGAGGGGGTTGAAGGGAGCAGGGGATGCCTCCATATCAATATATAACAGATGACTTTGCACGTTGCTGTTCTTGAAATTTTTTATTAAAAAAAAGATTGTCTTCCTAAATGAATGTCTCAATATAAATATGATCATGGCTTTTCATTCTTGAAAAAAAGATTTATACAGATTTCTTCTAAAAATTTCTACTGAAAACTTTTATCCCCCATCATGGCCCAACCCTACCCTGGGAGTTATGGTTTAAACAAGCTTCAATCTACACTACTTGAGGATGCTTCCATATAAATAAATAATCATGGTTTACTATTCCTGAGAAGTATTTTCTGCATATTTTTATGTTATGTTAAGTTTTTGAACAATCTTGAATCTAGAACACCTGAAGGTGCTTAGATATAAATAAGACCAATCATAGCTTTGCAACTTGAGAAGAGGATTTTCAAAGATTTTTGCTATACTTATACCTTGGTAAACCTTTGATCTTCTATTGTTGCCCCTCCTACCCCTTAGGGGTCATCAATTGAAAAAAAAATTTGATCTGCAGTAACTTAGGATGATTCCACATGAGTTTCATCATTCCTGGCTCAGTGGTTCTTGAGATTTTTAAATGATGTCATTTTTTTTTACTAATTTGTTTTACATGTATCTCCCTTGAAGAAGGGAGTGGCCCTTTATTTGAAGAAACTTAAATCCCCTTTATCCAAGGGTACTATGTACCAAACTTGGATGAAAGATGAAAATGTAGTTTGTGAAAAGATAAAAATGTGAAAAGTTTGTGACGATGACAACAATGACAGAGATTAGACAAATTTTGATCAGAAAAGCTCACTTAGACATCAGACTCAGGTGAGCTAAAATGTTATGAAGTGGTTGAAAATTATTTATAAACTATTCAAAATACCTTAAAGTCACTTATCTTAATGGGTGTATATTTGGGTTCTTTTTGTGTAATCAACACTCTTTGGATTTTAAATCCTAATGAAATGCAAAATGTCAAACAAGTTACAACTCAAACTTTATTCATCCACAAATTGGAACCCTTATGAATCAATATATTTTTCTCAATTCATGAAAATGTGGACCCCACAAAAATAAGTGATTTGAAAGTATTCAATTCCAGATGAATTTGAATTTTCAGTGCTCAAGTTTTTTTTTAAATCTCCAGCAATATTTTGGGTTTCTTTCAAGATGTAACCTATCGAGCACAAGATTTTGAGCATAGTAAATTAATACATATATACCTTTTAGACACAGAGAGATTATTGCATAAGATGAACTTGTTCAATGTCCTTTTTGAGCTTCTTTGGCTTCTTTGGCAGCTAGTATAAGTGGCTGTAGATTGGCCAGTGGCTTTGCTAAACCAAGGAAGGGATGCTGGAATGAGCAAAAGATTCTCAAGATTCACAGGAGATTTTTAATAATTAGAATTATACTTCTTTATCAAATATTTAAGCAAAAACAAAATTTTTACACAAAGATCAGATCATATATTGTTTGGAATATAATGAAAAAAGGTGTAAACAGAAGTTTTTAAATTAAATTTTAAAAACAAGCATATTTTAGCTGATCAACAACAATGTTAAATCTGCTGGAAAATGTATCCTTGATCTTTTGGAAAAAAAATCAAACACACAATTTTTTCTGCCTTTCTTACACAGAATATAAGATACCTTTAAGAGCTCTGAGGCTGATGCTCTTTTCTACGTCCACCTCGAGTCATTTATCCAGGAGATCTTGGAAGACGGGCGAGAGTTTGTGTTCTCTTTGATTTTAGGTCTACTATTTGTTGCTATAAGATACGGAGCCTGCAAGAGAAAACATAACATCTGAATCATTGGTTCACATTGTTATAAAACTGAACTTCAGTATCTAAAATGATTATTTGTTGAAAACCATGAATATGTAAAAGTGCATGATCTGGACGTCCCTTCCTCTTATTACTCATGAGTTTTAATTTTAATATCTCAAATCCATTTCAAACTTTTCTCTCAGTCAGATTGATTTTGACATAACAAGAAAATTGACTGTACTTTTATTATACATTATTTAAGCATGCTAAAGTTAGAGTAAATATTTAATCGGTGAAGCGAAAAAAAATCTTTAGAGTCAAAGCTTAAGCTGATTATTTTGCAGACCAACATCCAGTTTGTGAGAGTTTTTCGTCATCAAAGTTTATTCATGTGAATTTTTAACAGAACAGAAATCTAACTATTCTTTTGAAAGAAAAGTCTACAACTATAATTGCTTGAGAACCCTAGCAAATTTCATGTTAATATGTTTTTAATTAACAAAATAAAACAAGTGGCAGTTATATGGATGGATTCCGAGAAAAGGGGTCAGATGTAGACATGATGTATTGGCCAAATGACCACAATATAATCTGGGACTTGGATCAGACTAAGAATTATGATTTCAATAGAAAATTACTGATTCTCTGTGATTGTTCAGAAAGTCCACATGGATTTGCTTTACTTGAATTACTGACAGAGACTGATTCGTACTTAATAAAGAATGTTTGTATACGAATCCATGACAGGTTCTATATATCAAGTTCTAGGTTCAGAAGTATTGCACATCTTCCTGGATTTAGGGAACATGGTCTTTGTGGTTACGAAGTTCAAGCGGTACTAGAATTTGACTTAGCCTACTGTTTTATCTGTGACTTTTGGCCCCCTTCAGCAATCCAGTGGAGAAACAGATGTCATTCATGGCCAACTCCTCCTATCATTGATGAAATAGTCAGAAAAGGATGTCACTTTGTAGCAGTAGGGTACAAATTAGGAAATCATGCCGACAAAGAATGGAGAATTTCCTTCTCTTTGGCAAAGCAATATCTAGGTTCCTCTATGAATCATTGCAATTCTTAACATATGGTCTGCTTAAATTGTTCTTGAAAGAATGCATCAACAGTGAATTACGTGATGGGGATAAAATACTGTGTTCTTATCACATGAAGACAGCTGTTTTTTGGGTGATTCAACT